>NC_133312.1:17117993-17163276 GCF_012295235.1 Primulina huaijiensis
AAAAAAAAAAAAAACTCCTGTTTAGCAATTCTTTTGATCGACATGTTTGTTGATACCTGAAGCCAACTCTCCTGTTTAGTATTTCTATTATTCTACATGTTTGTTGATAGCTGAAGGTCCTGATGAAATAGCATGTTTGAAGATGCAAATGCCTTTAAATGATTTAGCATACCTTATAATGCTAATCAATATCATAACAAGTTTCAAATTAAGTTTCTAAGATGTAAATATCTTTGAATGATTTGGCAGACCTAATGTGTATCAATCATTATCATAACATGTTTGAACTTGAGACTTCAAGTACAACTTCATATTATAAACACTGTACTTTCATCTACTTGAAAAAAGATTAAAATTGTTGACAATGATATGATTTCGTTGTAAAACTAGAGTCGTGAGATGTGTCAATCTAACTTTCAAGTGTAAGCTAAACCGATAGGTGTCCTCTTAAGTTACTAATAAGCTGCATGCTGATGCTGCAACACCTGTCAGACGAAATTAGCCTGCCAAAAGAAAGATGCTTCTATTTTGTAACCGATGGTATATAGTTACAATGAATTCTTCTTGTCAACTTATATATATCTGCATCAAAGCTGTAGTGTTTACTGGGGAGGGAAATTATGTCTCTTTTCCATCTGTTCTTGTTGATGATGCTATATTATCTTTTATTGATATGCATAAAAACTCATATTTGTACTCAAATTTACTTGTCTGCTAATCTATAGCTCATGCTATGCAGTAGAAAAATGAGTTACTGGAAAAATAACTATATTCAAGTTATGATGGATTACCTTCAAACTTGATGTACAGGTGTTAAAAGCAATTCTAGATAGCCCACTTAATAAGTACGGATTGGTTGGGGCTATTTATGTGAAAATCGCAAATGGATCGCTGTTTGTGGTTAAACCTCATGTTCGTATTCCAAGAACTTTGGCCCGCTTCAGTGGTCTCATGTGTAAGCCAATTTAGTAAATATATTCTGACAGAAACCAAGAACTGTTTTTTTAAATCCTCCCATCTAGTTTACTTGTCACGTAATCCTCTAAAATATGTGAATTGCATTTCTTCTTTCCCTTCCTATTTTTGGATAATTAGTTCTTACACTTGTTTTGTGGAATTGATGTAGTGGAGTTACTGGAAAAGTCTCGTATACATACGAGTGACACCCGTGAAACATTGATGTGTGTTGTTGAGGAACCCTTGATACGACATTTGCCAGCCAATTCAAGGATAATAGGTAATGTTACTGATTCATTTGCATTGTTCATTTCAATCATGCACAAGTTATTTCTCTGAATATTTCTTTCAATTTTGATTCTAGGCATTTCAACGCGTTCTCCCAAGTTAGTAGACGTGGCAAGCTTTGTCAATGTTACAAGTGATGATACACATCTAGTGTTTGTGGTATAATATTGTTTTCAGAAACTGTTTGAACATTGAGACGCCTGCCGATTTATATTACTGTTGATCGGCTGTTGCTACTTCTATGTTTAGGTTGGAATGTCGACAAGTGGGGAAATCAGTCAGCCACATACAGCAGATGTTATATCAGGTAATATATGATCTATCTTCGTGTGGCTGCAGCATTACTTGAAAAAATTATTGGGCAATAACAAGCTTTGTAACAAATGGTTATTCCACTGTTGGATTACTGCAAATATTTTGGCTAATTGGTTAACATCAAATGTTTATATCTCATCCTTTTTTGTCTTCAGTTACAGATTATCCCGTCGACGCAACAACTTGCATTGATCTGATTTGCGGTGCATGTGAAGAAAAATGGAATTGCTTTTGACTTTTTCTAACTTATTGTTCATTAAATTGCAATCAGCATCGTAGTTGGTTTTTTTATTAGTGATCACATTTTTCATTTCTGCAACATCACATGGTATCGTGCGTGGCATATGTCACTTCCAATTTAAGGGATGGCTGTTTATTTAAAACCACGTTAAAATACATAATCGCGTGGCATTGTGGCATAAATCATTTCCAATTCAAGGGATGATCGATATGTTCAAATCTACCTTAAATACTGTCTCTCCTAAACCTTTTATACCCAAGGTTTTTTCTTTGTGAGTATTCGTTATTTTTTCCATTTATATTTTTAAAAATATTTTTCCATTTAAAATGTACAAAATAAACTAAACATAAAAGAAAAATATGTTTGGTATTAGGGTTATGGTCATACTCGTTTTTATATGCCGGGCTGGGTGCGGATGGGTCTGGGCAAACCCGTTACCCGCCCCGGACCGCCCGTAACTCTTTGACTTGGTTTGAACCTGTCTTGTTCGGAATGGGTTTGATGTGCGACCGGTTTTAAACCTCATACACTGCCGATCTTAGAAATAAACAAATGGTTGTACAAATATGTTTCTAATTCTGGCTCACAAGCCCAAATCAATCAAAAATTGAAAGATATAATGTTACAAACGGTACCTTGAAAACAAAACGAATCAAAGAGAAACTCGACAGTAAACGGTTGTTCAGATAGGTGCACGCTAATTTAAACACAAAATAAAATTAATATAGACTCCAAAAGACATTAAACGTTATGAATCCTTACTAAAATACAAGAAATTCAGGAAGTAAAAGAAATTCAGGAAAATACGACTTGAGGAAATTTTCGACAGCGGTAGTTGCGTCTCTACCAGAGTTTATGGGGTATTCGGCTGCAGAAGAATGCGTTTAGAGGTTTAAAACCTGTACTTGTCAAGAAGTGTTCGGACTTTGGGCTCGGATTGAGTAATTTCTTTATTGGGTCGACCCCATATACTAAAAACCTATTATAGAACTTTCTTTGGGAGGTTAATATATTCAACACAAAAACTCTTGTGAGATGGTCTCACAAATCAATTTCGTGAGGCGGGTCTCCTATTTGGGTCATCCATGAAAAAGTATTACTTTTTATGCTAAGACTATTACTTTTAATCGTGAATATCGATAGGGTTGACTCGTCTCACGGATAAAGAATCGTGAGACCGTCTCACAAGAGACCTACTCTATATTCAAATATTCAATTGAGTATTTAGTTGATGGTGTAAATTACATTGATACAATAATATTAAATATAATAGCAGAATAGCTACACTTTGATCTCAAATTTTTTACTAATATTCAAATACAACATGATTTAAAATGTTTAAAGAAATGATTTAAAATGTTAATATAATAAATTGATTTGATTTTAATATTTTTAATTGTTAATTCAATTTTTTAACTAAAAAGATGACTATTTTATTTTTATGAAAGGAAATAATAGTATAAAGACTATAAAATTCCTAAAATTATGGGAAAAAAATTATATAAGTTTGGAAAGTGTTCAAAATGGGTAATTAAGGATGAAAATGGTAACCGATTAAAAGGGATAGATATGGTGATATTTCTTTTATTTTTTTATATAAATTCCTAAATATTTATGTGTCATATGTACCTACTACTTTCTATTATATTAGAATAACTGTTTTGGTATCATCTATCAAATCAAAAAATTTTCCATTATTTCATCAAACTCCTACAAGTTACTAATTGAAAATCTTTGTTTTGTAAAAAAAAAATTATGTCTACATTGAAAAGAAATTGTACTAATATAAAAATCAATATGATAATAAAGTAGTTTCAAGGAATATTTGAATTGGATAATTATTTTTGATAATATATCACTATTTGTTTCACTTTCTGGTAAATCAATCCGATCAGTTATTAAGGATCAAAGTCAACTGCTAAAGCTTTCCGTATTTATCAATCAATGATTAAGGTTCAAAGTTACAGTCAGAGTTCTGCATATATTAGAGAAGTTGATGACCTGACAACAATGACATCTATATTTATGAATCGATATATTTGGAGCAGGTTATTGTTGCCAATTGTTGATATAAATAGATCAGCTGACTTGACTCTAAAGATAACGAAAGTCATCATATCTTCGACATACAAGAAAACTGGTAGTTTCGTCATAAAGCCTTCCAAGCCCAACAGAAAATCAACACACCCCGATATATCATTATCATATCAGTTCTAGGAACATATTTGTGCTTAGAAGTTTACGATGATATTTGTAATTGAAAATAAGAAGTCTTACTTATCAAAGTTATTTAAATCAGAGTTTTACGAAGAGTTTCATTCAGATAGTGTTTAAGTCCTGCTGAAGTGGGCGATTTCAAACTGCTTATAATTATCAATGTATTTTAGTGAAAACTAATAGGTGTCATTCTTGGGTGTTTTTATTTTGTCATTTCGAGTCACATTCATGCATGTTTTGTGAGATTTCATTTATATTTCTTTGTTTTTCTTGTTTGTTATGTCTAATAAGTGTTTTTCACATGTGTCAGTTGATTTGTAGGGTAAGTGAAGAAAAAAAGAGGGATGGAGGAAAAAAGTCAAGATAGGCGCACTAGGACGGGTGAAAACGTTCGTCCCAGAATGCACATGAAGAAAAATGCACAGGAAGGCTGAGGCAGGCGTGCTAGGACGAAAGCTTTTGCCTGCCCTAGTGCGCCTGGGTGGAAGCAATTGCATGCAAATGCGCCAGGGCGAAAGATTTTTCCCGCCCTAGCGGGCTCGGGTTAAACTTTGTGCGAGAGACTTGCACTGGGGCGGAAAATTTCATCCGTCCCAAGGCGATTAAGAAAGGAAAAATTTCCCTTAATTTCCTTCCATGTATTCTGAAGGTTGCCTAGATAGAAACCTTAGCACACGTATTTTGGAGGTTTTTTCATCAGTTTTAGAGAGGAGGAGGAGCATCCACAAGCAAGAGAAAAAACCCGGAGTCGAGGAAACTTGAAGACTCAGGACTTTCGAGAAGCGTGTCGACCGTTCTTCATCTACGCTAGTATTTTTAGTTTACAACCTTTTATTTAATTGTGTGTTGCATTTGTTATTATGAATTCTAGTAGTTAAACTTTATTTTTGTTAGGATTCGAGGCGATCCGACCCCGAACAGTTGTTTGAACTAAATTAATATTAAATTGTGTTTCGTTCTTGATTATATTATCGCTTTATTTGAATTATTGAAGTCTAGCTATTTTTTATAATATTTTATATTTCAAGTGAGTTCGGGAGAATAATTTGCAATAGGAACTAGTAATATTATATGTGAATTTACAATTTGCATAGATATATGAAATTGAATACGCGTTGATAGTCACAGTCCGATAGGTCAAAAGCTAATAGATTTCATAGATCGTGCATGCAATTCACCGTTGATAAATGACTAAGACATTTAATTGTTTCATCGTGTCGAATTAGTTGAACATAGCTTGAGAAAGTGTGTTAATTATTTAGGGAGTCTTGTTAAAGGAACCAAAAAATAGTCGAAGTTAATTATTGAAAATAACGAGGGGTAGGTGAATCGAAATTCCTAACAACTTAACTTCCTGCTTGATTTTTAATATTCCATCTGCATCGTTTATTGATATTTAAACATTTAGTTATTTCAATCTAGTATTTAACGAATCAATTCAAAATATCGTTTTCCAAAGAAATACATAACCGGAAAAAATATTCGTGGAATACAGTTTCGATGGAGAGACATCTATATTTTATACACTAAACTATAACTTATATTGTGCACTTGCGATTATTTTGAGTTTGAACCTTTTAACAATTTTTACTTGGAATTTATAGTGCAAGAAAAGTCGATCAATTTTTTGGCCCCGTTGCCGGATACTGTTAATTCACGATTTTATTTTCAGTTGTTTTCTGTAGTATTATTTTATTTTGTCTTGAGTTGACACTCCATCATTTATTTCAAATATCTCTTCCAATGCATGCCAAGATCACTTGACAACTTGAGCCTTTTGATCCTGAGATCGAAAGGACCCTCAGCAGAAAAAGACAATGTTGGAATTAGAATTTCGGAGTTTGACAAATTAAGCGATTAAAGATTGCATAACTGATTGGTTCAACTAAACTTATTCGAACTGAAACCACCCGAACTGAAATTGCCGAACTGATAATTAATGCGCTAAATAATCGAAGGCAATCGAACTGATCAAAGCTAACTGAATATATATAGTTAACTGAACTATCAGTTAAGACTGATCAGTTATACAGTCAGCTCAACTGATCGGCTATAAAGTCAACTGAGCGTAGCCAACAACCGACAATTTGTACAGAAGCAAACTGCAACTTATAGTGGTAGCGCCACATATCATAACGTCACATTATACTATTGTCAGAAGAATGTTGACACGTTCAGAAAAGACAAATCAACGGATATAAGACATTTAAACGCATTCAATGTTACCATTGGAAGCAAATCCTATAAATAACCGTGTACATTAGTTAACTGATTGCCATTGACAACAAGATTCTTGAATTCAGTTTATCACTAAACTGATTCACCCCAAAAGAAAAATATTTGAAAATCTTAAAGTGTTTATTCAACCCCCCTTCTAAACACTTTCACCCGTTTAATCTATCCTAACAAGTGGTATCAGAGCAGTTGTCAATCTTGTTTCTGAATACTTTCTATCCATTCATCTGATCACCATGTCGTCTTTCAATAAAATCCTTATGTTCTCAAGAGAGGAATTCGATGACTAGAAGATCAGAATGCATGCTCATTTAGCTGCACAAGATGATGATATGTGGTACGTCATAACTGACGAACCAATGAAAATATTGAAAGCAAATACAGCTGTTGTCATAACTGATGGAGCACCCCATCGCATTGAAAAACCACGGGAAGAATGGACAGCTGAAGACAAAAGAAAAGCCAACTTGGACAATGTGGCAAAAGATATTCTGTACAAAACACCGGACAAGATCATTTTTAGGAAGATGAAGATGTGCAGAACAACCAAAGAAATCTGGGAGAAACTGATTCAGTTATGCAAAGGTAACGAGCAAACAAAAGAAAACAAACTCTCAGTTGCTATACAAAAAATTTGATAACATCAAGATGAAGACTGGGGAGTCAATGATTGAATATGATGAGCAAGTCAGCAATATTATCAATGAGCTGAATGCACTTGGGAAAGTGTATTCAAACAAAAAAATTGCGTTGAAGGTTGTTCGAGGTCTTCTCAAAGAATATGATGTAAAAACCATGGCAATGAGAGAGTCTAAGGATCTGAACAAGGTGGAATTACACGACTTGTTTGCAGATCTTAAAGCCTATGAATTCGAACTACAGACGAGAGAAGGAAAACCTTCAACACCAACATTTACAGCTGCTCTCTGTACAACGAAACTGGAGCCAACTGATTCAGCTGAGAAGATTGTAGAACAGCTGAGTAATAACGCCATGTCATTTAGTCGTCAAAAAATTTGAAAGATTCATGAGAAGAAATCAAGGGTCTTTTCAAAGACAATATCAAAAGAATACTTCTAAGGAAGAGCCAAATTCTGCTACAACTGTGGCAAGACAGAACATTTCATCGCTGACTGTCCTAAGACGAAGAAGAACGGTCGATATTCAACTGAAAAAAGAAAGAAGTCAGTTGAACACATAAGAAGATATAAGAATGACAAAAGATCATTCAAAAAGATACATGAAGTCCTATTAGCTGAAGAAAGCAAATCCAAGTGGGCATAAACGGATACTGATGAATCAGATTCTGAGAGCTCAAGCAGCTCCAACGATGAAGATGAAATAAAGTGTTTAATGGCCAACAATGCAGAACTGGAATCAAACAGTGAACAGATATTTGATTTCAGTTCAACTTATTTTACACGAGAAGAGTTCATTTTCACATTGCATGACATGGTTAATGAGTATCACAAGCTTGCTCTCTCATTTGAGAAAGCCAAAGAAAATCATCAACATTTTAAAATTTTTTAAACATATCCTCTTAAAATCATGAAATGCGGAGGTCATCGGGCTTCCAGTGTGCTACCAGCCCAGTCCACTCAGCTCTCAGCACCTCCAGTCTTCTCATCAACAAACTGTTCACCTGAATCGATCACACCTAGTGAGTCTAAAGACACAACACATCTGAACCGTTATAACAAAATATATATACATATCAAGCAACAGTGAATCGTATTGTAATTGAAATAACTTTCATGATAATTCTAAAGCATGTCTATATACATAACCATGACCTAAACATAAAAATATTCAAATCATGTCATCATAAACATATTCGTTTTTACTTTATTAAATTCAGATCATTACTTGTGACTTTCGTATCAGTTGCTGTTTGATGGATCCATCTATGTATAACCATGGTACCAAGCGACGGGAACATCAGCGACACTCTCACCTGACAACTGAGCCTTGGCCTTACATGTTTCGTGTCAGTGTCAGTGTCCGTGTTTGTGTTCGTATTAGTGACAACCAAGTCACCTCCTTCAAACATGTCATCATATTAATCACTTACAAAATTCATGCATATACGTATATTTCTTGAAACCAAGCATGCAACATATTATTAGCATTTTCATAAAAATTCTATCTTCAAATGAAATAAACATTTTAAAAATGTATTTTCATTTATCAGAGGACTGCCAGGACTGTTAACTCGATTCAGGTGCAAAATGACCGTTTTGCACCAGAAACCCTAATTCGACTATTTTACCCATGGACCTTAAAATTTAGACCCGAAGCCATCCAAACTTATTTAAATTCACGCCCATGCATTAAATTATATAATTAGTTTTAAAACTTGGACCGGAGTCCCGGTTTTAACCCGAATCAACTCGAAACTCAACCAAACTTTCCCCAAACTTAAACTATGACTTAACCAAACATGACTAGCCCTTAAAAAACATGATTCAAAATGCTTAAGTCCCTCGAACACGACTAGATAGCTATCGGAATTTTTGCACAAAGGCGGCCGATATGACCCTAAGTACACTTCTAAGCCAATAACTCGACTCTTCTCCAAACCAGCTCAGACCAAACCCTAACCAGCCCTTCTTAGCCCACCACTAGACCCTCCTGGACTGACCTAGCCATGGCCCCTATCCCCATGCACGCAGTTGTGCATGAATCACTCAAAGTGACCATAACCGAGCCACAAACGTCTCTAACTCCCTCGATCTGCCCTTAGCCCACAACCAGCTGTACACGAGCCACCCTAGGATGCGTCTTAGGTCTCCCAGGGTATGATACGAGGCTTGGAAAGATCCTAGCATAGCAGCTCACCTCCCATAATTCATTCGAACCGAAACCAAGCCAATACAAAAAGATTCAGATCGACCACCTACAAGGATTTGTTCCAAAGCCGATCTTTAAATGAAAAAAATGAATGAATATTGGGCCTAGGTTTAAAATAATGAGGTGTAGTGGGCTTGGCCCAAAAGTCTAATAAAACAAGCCTATTAGGCCCAATAACACGCACATAAAATATTTCGTTTTGGTACGTTTTCAAAAATACCTGAACCCTAAAAAAACCCTCCGTTTTGCTAAAAGTCAACTACCAGTTTAAAATATGACTCGTCGAGTAAAAATACCATAAAATTTCTTATATTTGAAAATTACCTGTTAAATGTGGCTTGGTCTTTGTTGCTCGTTCGAGCATCGAATCTTGCAAAACACCCTAATTTATGCGATTCTAGTAAACCATGCCATATAACCATACAATCATGTCATGTATTAAATGCATTTAAAATATTTAATTAAGAGTTTTTAGTAATACCATAAATTTGCATGCAATTAAGTTACGTTGTTTGGATTTCTAGACCTTACATATATATATATATATATATATAGCCCACTAACAAATATTAGTCAACAATAGAAAATTTCTTGCCATTCAAAAAAATATTTTCAAATTTTTTATTAGAATATAATAAAAAATTGCATTCTAAAAATATTGCGGTTTCCATCAAAACACCACAAAGAAACCGACAACGGCGACCTTACAATTCGACCCTCTTGCGGTTCAGAAATCTCCCCGACAAAAGAGGAGATCCCTCCTCACAAACCGCCACATGTCGGCTGTTACTTGATCCCTACTCCACTGCCCTCGCGCCTCCATTTTTTTTTTCTTGCAATATAAACATCCTTTTTTTTACGTTACTGAATAAATATATTAATTTATTCACACATTAAATGTGTATATAATGAAAATAACAAATATATATAGAAGAAGTAGGGTTGATGAGTTGATACCACAGGGAACATATTTACAATGAGTGGCTACGGTTTTTATCATAGGATCTCCAAGGCTTATTATAGCCACCCTCACCTGTCCAAGTTGCTTCTTGTTTTTACTGTCAGGTTATCTCGATTTCTTTCACGAGATTTATGTTTTTCATGCTGTTTTGAATTTCGAATAATCGATTTATGATATAGTTTTCTTTTTCGTTTCCCCGCAAATGTAAGAGTTTCTTTTTTCGGTTTGAATTTCGAATAATCGATTTGAATTTCGGGTTCTTTTTTTTGGTATTTATAGGTTAAACAAGTTAAATTGATGGTTCTAGGTCCATTTGGAAGAGTAAAATTTATGTTTATTAAACTTAATATTTCTAAATAAAACCATAATATTATTTGAAATATTGTTAATATTGCAGTGGTGGAGGAGGGGTGCTGACATACTCAGATAGCAGCCCATTCAGGACTAATACTGCATTTGGTGATGATATTAAGAGGAAGAAAGTGGTGGTTCTTGGCACAGGTTGGGCTGGCACTAGCTTTCTCAAGAACTTAAAAGATTCTAACTATGATGTTCAGATCGTATCCCCTCGCAACTACTTCGCATTCACTCCTTTGCTACCAAGTGTTACCAATGGCACCGTTGAAGCACGAAGCATTGTCGAACCGATACGTAACATCGTCCGAAAGGTGAGTATCCGATATCTACCTATTATGGCTTAGAAAATGTTCTTATGAATCAGGTTTTTGCCTTTCCTAAATGGGTGGACTGACTCATAAAATGCTAAAAGGAACCCAGCATGTAGGGTGTACACAAGTTTATAGTAATATACATCTCGCTACAATACAAATTTAGCCAGTAAAATATACATATAGTTCGATCCAGTTGACAACATCGGTAATAACATGGGTTGGATTTGAGCCACAGATTAGAAGCTTGGTTTTGGTTTGAAATCAAAGGCGATCTCGAAAATCTACGAAATCGGTTTATTATTATTATTATTTTTTGTTTAGATGATTTGGTTTGGAATCGGTTTTGTGTTTTTCGATTTATTATGCACACCAGTATCCATAATTATTTTTAGCGTAGAATTACTTTCTAACCAAACTTGTTTGTCTACAAATGGCAGAAAAAGTTTGATGTTCAATTCAAGGAAGCTGAATGCTACAAAATTGATACACAAAACAAGAAAGTGTACTGCCGATCAAGCCAAGAAACCAACTTAGGGGGGAACGAAGAATTTGCAGTGGACTATGATTATCTTGTGATAGCTATGGGTGCTCGAGCTAATACATTTAACACTCCCGGTGTTGTGGAACATGCACACTTTCTCAAGGTAACTTAAATTAAGTTTATCTTCATTTTTTTAAGATAAATTAGCAAGAGTAAAATAGCTCAAGATTCGTTAATATATTCCACATTACAGTCAACAAAATATCAAATCTTGCTAAAATAGTAGTTTATTTTCTCTTCTTTTTGTAGGAAATAGAAGATGCCCAGAGAATTCGCAGATCGGTGATCGATTGTTTTGAGAGGGCAAGCCTTCCGAGCGTAAGTGAAGAGGAAAGGAAAAAGATTCTGCATTTTGTTGTCGTAGGAGGGGGGCCGACAGGGGTCGAGTTTGCAGCGGAGCTTCATGACTTTGTGATCGATGATTTGGCCAAACTATATCCAACACTTAAGGATCATGTCAAAATCACACTTCTTGAAGCTGGAGATCACATTTTGAACATGTTAGCATGATTACAGATTATGCCATTATATTGTATCACAAGGGAACGACCTTTCTTTTTAGTAACTTTATTGAATCTTTGTAGGTTTGACAAGAGAATAACAGCATTTGCTGAAGATAAGTTCAAAAGGGATGGTATCGATGTGAAAACCGGTTCAATGGTTACTAAGGTAACAGAAACAGAAATATGTACTAAGGAGAGAGCATCTGGACAATCTGCGTCGATCCCATATGGGATGGTTGTATGGTCAACTGGGATAGGAACGAGGCCGGTTATCATTGATTTTATGAAGCAAATTGGACAGGTTTGGTACTTTTATGCTTTGCTAGTTGTATTATACCTACCATGCAATTGTTATAGACTTCTACCAAGCCTCACCGTATATATACGTCTTGGGAGGGACAGACAAACAGACGAGTCTTAGCGACTGATGAATGGCTGCGAGTGGAAGCGTGTGATAGCATCTACGCTCTAGGTGATTGTGCAACAATAAATCAACGTAAAGTCATGGTACGAGTTGTTTTCGTGATTCAAGATTCATTAATTTTGTGTGAAATTAATTAATAGATAGTATGTTTGAGTTGTTATCAGGAAGATATTTCAGCCATTTTCAGCAAGGCAGACACGAATAACACAGGTAGTCTCAAAGTCGAAGATTTTAAGGAAGTAATAAATGACATCTGTGAAAGGTACCCCCAAGTGGGAATTTACCTCAAGAAGAAACAGCTCAAAAACTTTGTTCATCTACTTAAGAACTCACATGGGGAAGCTGAATTGGACATCGAAAAGTTCAAGTCAGCACTTTCCGACGTAGACTCACAGATGAAAAATCTTCCTGCAACAGCACAGGTAAAAAGAAACATATACCAAATCAGATTATTGCCTCCGACTTCATCTCATTAGATGGATTAGAACATGAAATTTCCGAAAAAA
This sequence comes from Primulina huaijiensis, assembly GCF_012295235.1. Lineage (NCBI taxonomy): Eukaryota > Viridiplantae > Streptophyta > Magnoliopsida > Lamiales > Gesneriaceae > Primulina > Primulina huaijiensis. Next base: position 17,130,703 of record NC_133312.1, read on the forward strand.
ACTTTACCTTGCATGTAGGTGGCCGCTCAACAAGGGTCATATCTTGCTGACTGTTTCAATAGGATGACATTGTGTGAGAAATATCCTGAAGGGCCATTGAGGTTCAGAGGAACCGGGAGACATCGCTTCCACCCATTCAGGTATGTAAAGTTTCGCTGTAATTACAGTGAAAAGGAACAGCAAAATACATGGACACACTATCTACTGAGGAAGAACAAAAATAAATCAGAGCTATTTTTTCCTAACAATAATTTTACCATCCCAAATAAATGATACTTGCTAGTTTCTTCAACAACTTCGATGTCTATTAATCATGGGTTGGCTCAATGAAAGGTACAAACATTTAGGGCAATTCGCTCCGTTGGGAGGAGAACAGACTGCAGCTCAGCTTCCAGGAGACTGGGTTTCAATAGGTCAGAGCACCCAATGGCTCTGGTACTCTGTGTATGCCAGGTAAAGATTTTCCGCTCTCACATAGATTCTGTTCTTGTAGCATTCGCTTATTTCTGGTCACTTTTCCTTCATAATAATGCAGTAAGCTAGTGAGCTGGCGCACAAGAATTCTGGTGATCTCTGACTGGGGAAGGCGCTTTATATTTGGAAGAGACTCAAGTAGAATATGACGCGATTCAGAAGGAAATGGTTACTACTGTCTCCTGCCTTCAACATCCTGTTATTGACAATTTGACAGGCAAAATTTTGTCACCACTGCTTTTCAAAGTTTAAAAGTTTGTATTTTCTCACTATTGACCAAAAAATTGATAAGTTTCGTTAGAGAAAGATTAATTATAAACTCTGCAATTCGTCAATCCCAACAGGGTTAACTGAGAAACGGCTAATGAAAGTTTTACAGCAGAATTTATCATCTTCAATGTTTCTTAAAGTCACTTCCTTGTACACATTTAAAGCGAGGCACACTATATCACATCAAGAGTGAGGGGAATATGTCTCATCTTCTTGAAACTGAAAATCAAAGCTCGATAGCTGTGAATTGACTGATATATCCCCCTACATTTCATATCATCAAAAATTTTCAGGGCTTCTTGAATGTTACCTGATCTACCAAGGATCTCAATCAAAGCTTTGAAAGAGCCCCTTTCACTCGTCTCCTTAAAATATGCTAAGCACAAATCCGTTCTACCCATTTTCCGTAAACAGTTTAACATGGTATTGTATGTGACAACATCTGGAAAAACTTGTGCTGTTTTCATAAAATTAAATTCTTGTAACATTTCATCTACTCGATCAAGCTTACCCAAAAATGTCAAAATGGTATTATACGTAACCAGGTTTGGTTTACGATTCAAACTATTCATATGATTAAACAACACCAATGCCTTTTCAACATGTCCACATTTACCCAAGGCAAAAATAACTCTGTTCAAAACTATAAATCCATCTCCGAGATGTTGAATTTCTTGCTAATTCCATCTCCGAGATTTCTTCAACAAATTTCAGCAACACAGTAGAATCTTTATGCTTTGCAAGAGCTCCAGAAAGGATGAGATATGCAGTTAATCCTATTTTTCCACATGAAACCAAAAGATCTTTGAAAATTTCAGACAAGAAGGGAATATTATCCTTTTCGCCAGCAGATTGAAGAAGGTATTTGTTGTGAATCGTGTTTTCTGGTGTTCAAATGCAGCGGAAGTTTAAAAATTTTTAAATCTTGACATTCAAGATATTGTTTTGATCATTCTTATGGTTTTAATAAACAAACATACATAAGATGTTTAGTAATATACCTTTAGTGAATAATTTTCACTTAGCTCCAACTATTCCGGTATAAGCGGACATAACTTTTCTTGTAAATCCCTCATACGTTCTTCAAATCTCTTTTCTTCAATTTTCGAATCAGGTCCACGACCGGATTACTTGTTCCTCTTCCAACTTGCACTAGAAAATTAGAAGAAATTTTACGTTGAGATGGTGGCCGAAAACAAGGAGAGTGGGAGGAGGTGATTTTCGAAAATCCCTTGGCTTGGAGGCTATGGTTTCGAAAATTGAGAGTCAAGAATTTTTTTTAACCTTAAACCTAATGCACATATATATAAGCTTAGAGCTTATTAATTAAATTAAATACTTAATAGACTTAATTAATTAATTATTATAGTCCAACTAGTTTAATTAATTAATTAATCCTTTTAAAGTTCAATTAAGAACCTTAATAATTTGTATGTTGGTCTTGTACTCCTACAAGCTCATTTTATACATATACTCATTACATTTAATTTAAATCTTTTATAAATTCAACATTTGAATTTAATAAAATTATAAATTCAACTACTTGAATTTATCACATCCAAAATTTAATAGTCATAAATTCAATTTCTTGAATTTATTTCTCAATGTTTTCTATAAATTCAACTCCTTAAATTTATTATCTCAATGTTTTATATAAATTCAACTCTTTGAATTTATTATCTCAACGGAGACAAAATAATCGAGTACTTATGTGACCCTCAATGGTTCAGGGATACGGCTAGCCGTGGGTTCACAACTCCTTGTGATTCAGGACATGATCTTTTATTCGGGCTTACCTTAATTTGCCTTATTCTATGTATCAACAATTGATCATGAGAATGTAAGAAATCATATTTCTGATTAAACACATCGAATAATGGTAAGAGTGTCTAGTAACATCACCCCATGATTCCCTATAAGGTATCACTGATAGTGTCTGCAAGAAACAGTCGGTTATGATTAACGTACAGTACGGTCCCTTCATCTCATATATCTCGATCGAATCTGCAACCATTGGTTCATCGAGAGTTGCATAAGAATTCGATAACTGTGTGACACATCTTTGAGAATAAATAGTGGCATCGCATGTACAATTGGAGAACTCCTTATCTAATGTGCATCTCATACTCTGGCCAGAGATTCCATGCACTATTATTTCATCAGATCACACAGGATATCCACACCCGTAGGTGAGCAGTGAATTCTCAATCACAATGCATTGGCTCCTACATGTGTCGCAACTATACCCAATCTCGCCACCTGATGACCCTCCTGGAGTTGGTAAACGAGTCAAAGCACAACCCTAGCATATAGAGCATCAGTGTTGTCCCGGGTCGTAAGGACTAATGGTGTACAATCACAACCACGGACTTATCTTCTCGATGAATGATAAGCACTTCGAAAGTCCTAGGGAGGACAGTTCGGTATAATCATCATATGACTAGTCATCTGCGTGTTTGGACATATCTATGTCCTTACCAAGAAACGTGGTACACAACTAGGGGTGTCAAAATGCAACATGACCCGTCAATTCGACACGACCTAACACGAAAAAAATCAGGTTCGGGTTGGGGTTTTTCGGGTGCGGGTTGGGTGGGTTCGGGTTAGTGCTGGGTTAGACGGGTTTCGGGTTGGGGCGCGGGTTGTCCCGAATTTTTTTTTTAAATATTACCTATATTTTTATATATTGTATGTTTGAACAAAATTTATTGTATATTTATATGTTAAATTTTCATTATTTAATATTTATTTTGTATATTTTTTATTTTTTTTAACAATTGTTTATTTGATTTAGTAAATATACTTTTAATTTTCTACAATTAAACTTTCAAATTTAAATCGGAAATTTTGTTATTACGTGTTTAAATTAAAATATTATTATTTTTTATTTTTTCAAATTTTTTTCATTAATTGTTTTTTAAAAAATAAAAAAATTTCGCGTTAGGCGGGTTAGACGGATTGATTCGGGTTAGACGGGTTCGTGTTCGGGTTGGGGGTTTTCGGGTTGCTTCGGGTTCGGGTTGGAAAAAAAGATTCACGGGTTGACCCGAAACTCGACCCAGCCGACCCGATTGACACCCCTATACACAACATCACAGATGCTAGTCTCCAACTCAAGCGACCTTTATCCATGTTTTAGGCAGCTGAATCGACTAGGAACGAATTTATATTTTACATTGTTTACAAATGAGTTTCAACATCGAAGTACGATTCATTTATATTAAAGTATAATCAAGGTCTTTCTCTATGTTGTTCACATGGGTATACAGATAAAGAAATAACAAACCATGAAATAATGCATTATATTAAAATAAAGATTGTTTATTACAACCGAGTCAATAAATTCTCTAGTCAACAGTTAGCTTACATTACATCTACTCTAACATTATTCACAAGCATGAGGGCTGAGAAATATGTTTTTACCGTGTAAACTATGTGAAAAGAAAAATATTTTTGGTTTCCAAGATATAATTTATTCCTTGAAATAATCTTTTTCTTAAATATATTTTTCTTATTGATAAAATTGGGTAAAATATTTAATTAAGTATTTTGCCCTTCTAGATATGTGATAATTATGATAAAGATTTTATGATATGGTATTATTGTTTAAATAGAGTTTATTTCTAATAAAATTCTTGTTTCCATATATTATAAGATTTTTTTTGGAGATAAACCATAGGAGGGAATGAAGCTTTAAATAAGATAAACAAGCTAAGGAAAAAGATTGTCTTTGACTTTTTGGCTTTCGAGAGTTCGGACGTTTCGACTAGTGATTTCACTTTTTGGTGGTTACGCACTTTTGCACTCCATGAACTTCAGAGAAAAACAATTTACAATGACATTTTTGTTTTGAATAGTGTTGTTTCACGTGTTGCCGTGATTGTTAGAGATATCTGCAGACAACACACGTGGAAGTGTTGATTGAAGATCATGTTTTTGTTACTCCAACTTTCGGCACCGTGTTTTGCTTTCTTGAATACCTTTTAGTCTAGTTATTTGTTTTAGAAAGCATTTTGTTTTCTCAACGTGCAGAGAAAATTAGTTTTCGTTAAAATCACTAGTGGTGGTTTTTGTAAACTAAAGTTGGTTTTCTAGTGATTATTTTGCCATGACAAATACTTGTGCGCAATTAATTTTGACTTATTTTGGTTTAAGTTATTTATTTGTGCGTTATATTATTCTGTTGAGTGTTGTCACTAGGTGTTACAACATTTGGGACAATATTTAAATCTGATAAACACAACCTTTTATACTTTATGTTAAATAAATTATCTCCTACAAGTGGTATCAGAGCGGTCTCTTGATATACTAAGTGATGATTCTGATTATTTTGTTTAACAAATTCGCTTAATTGATAGACGCGTCACTTGCAAACACAGCACTTCAACCACCTATTTTGATGAATCCAACTACAGTATATGGAAGGTCAAGATCAGAATATACATTAAATCCGTAGATGAAAGAGCCTGGCAACGTGTTGTTAGCGGTTGGAGTCCACTGAAAAGAATAGATGAAGATGATGATAGCATGAAAACGAATGGACTTGCAACGTCCCAAAAATTTGAAAGTCCACGTAAACTACATGCATGCAATTTATTAAATTCTTTGTGCATTTCAATTAAGTATTTTAATTTCATAAATTAATTATGTTGTGCATGTTGACATGTTTAAAATATAATTTTCTACATGGTTGCATTAAAATGTATTTTTAAAGGTTATTCGAGTTGCGATCGAGGAACGGAGACCGATGACTGACAAATGAAAAATATTTTATTAAATAATTGTTTTTAATTATTTAAAATAAGGGTGATGATTTTTCTTATTTTTGAAAATAAAGAGTTTTGAGATGATTTTATACACCGGGACGTAATTTTTATCGGTGTGGGATTTTCAACAAAAATACGAATGTTTTGACAACCCGACTAATGAATTCACAAAATTTATTAAAAAAAATATTTTAATTAAGCACTAATGAGTTTTTTGGGCCTAACTAACTTTGTTAATGGGCTTAACCTTTTGTTAGTATTTTATTTACTATTTAATATGGAAAAATCACCCCATAACTCACACTCAACACACGCCCCTTCCTCCAAACAAATTACAAGACTCCTTGTTCTCCATAAACTCCACGGCACACGCAAAGTATCAAGGAAAAAAGTTCGAAATTTGCAAGGAAATTCAAGCCTAGGTTGTTCGTCTTCGTTCTTCGATCAATCAACGTATAATCATGCGTTAAAAATGCAAAGGCACGCCATACTCTTTCCTTCACTCATCATCACACCATATTATGTATTTATTTATGAAATTTCATGAAAAAAAGTTGCACCTTATTATATTTTCGGATATATGCATCTTATATGTTTTTAAAACATGTGTTTTGATCCAAAAATTATGTTTAACATGTTCATAAAGAACTGCCATGATTAGGAAGTGATATGGGATTGTTTTACACGAATTTAAGGTGTCCTATAACCACACAACACGCTGCAACACGAATCAAACACAAGCTGGGACCATCTTGCTGTTATGGTGATCAAGGAGCTCGGTTTAAGGGAGTTTTGTGCATAGCTTGGTCTTGGCTGGGACCAAGGCGGGCTAGGGTCACGTGAGGAGCCAGGGAAGGAGTCCTAGACACGCTAGGCTTCGAGTCAAAGGGCTGGGGAGGAGTCCTAGCAAGCTAGAACTCTACCCAAGAGCCATCAAGGGGATGCGCAGGTGTGCAGCTTGTGTAGGGAAGAAAAGGCTCGGCCAGGGGATTTGGGCTAGGCTAGGTCAAGTCCTTAGGGTCCTAAGATGGTGCACAAGGGTCAAGGTCTGGGGCTGGCTCGTTGGTTAAGTGGCTAAGTAAGAAAACAAGAGTTCTAGTCTTTGAGGGGTTCTCGGCCATGTTAGGTTCTGAGTTGTGTCTTAGGTTTTGGGGCTAGGGTCAAGTCCTAAGGCTTCTATGGGTCCAGGGGGGTTCCTAGAGGGGCTGGTCAGGGATCGGTTCAGGGTGGCTCGGGCTTGGCTCAGTGAAAATCGAAGTTGGCTCGAGGGTTAGCCTAAGGGTTCGAATTAGGGTCTTCTATGGATTTTAATTGAAACATGGCTCACGGGAGTCGAGTCGTGGTTCACAAGGGCCAAATAATTATTAAAAGTCTAAGTTTTTAATTTAAGAATTTTATATTAAAGTTTGGTTTAATTCGGGATTAAAACGCACCAATATGTTATATTTAAAGATTAAATTAAAAGCCATCGATTTAGGACAAATAAAAATATGGAAAAATTAATGTAAGCTTAAATAATTATTTGGGATGATCTAGAGTCGAGGAATTAAGAAAATGTCAAAAACATGAAATTTTACGTGTAGGGGTAAAACGATAATTTTACACCCGAAAATTAGTATATGTCATGGCAGTGTCCTGAATGCTATTTTATATGTTGATATGTTTATTTTAAATGTTTATGGATTTTTATGATTTAATATGTTAAAAAATGTTTATTTTAAATGTTTATGGGTTTTTATGATGAAACGATAACGTTAAAAGATATGTTGCATACTTGGTTTAAAAGAAAAACGTTATATGCATGTTTAATTTTTGTAAAGTGATAAAAATACGAAATGTTGGAGGAAGTGAAGTAATTGTGACTAATACGAATATGTGATACGGTGATATGTTAATATGAAGGTCAAGGCTCAGTTGACGGGTGATAGTGTCGCTGATGTCCCCGCCGCCCAGTACTGTGATTACATGTAGATGGATCCATCGCCCCAATACGAATACGGATACAAAGTCACAATTAACGATCTGAGTTCAACGAAAATGAATATGAATATGAATATAAAAATGTTTACGAAAATATTTATGTTCAAAGTTTATGTATCTTCATGAAAATGTTATTTTAAGTACAAGTATTTTCACTGTTGCATGTGTTCTGTATACGTATTATGTTGTTATCAAGATTATGGTGTGTTGAGTCTTTAGACTCACTAGGTGTGATCGATGCAGGTGAGTTTGATGTTGATGGTAGTGGAGGTCTTGATGGATGATCTGAATGGACTGAAGGTGCACATAATCCGAGGACCAGCGCTTCTAGTTTTCCGCATTTACGTTTATGTTTTATGTTAAAGATTTTTACGATTTTTTATTTATGCTTTGAGTGGTTTTTGAGAGGTTGATAGTATGGGCTATACTTTTCAAATATTACTTTTAGGTTTGGTAAAATGTTGGATGATTTTATGTATTGACTATTTCTTTTGAGTTTCAAATATTAGTTGGTTGATTTATCTTTAAAATGGTGTCAAAAATATTTTTATATTTTTGTATATGTGTTCGGCCTACATCTTGTAAGGTTTTTTTTTTTAAAAAAATAAAATTTAGTACTTTTTAAGCAAAACGAATAGTGGACGTTTCAGGACTGTTGATGAAGTACTGGTTTCGAATCACAATTCAAAAGCCTTAAACGCTATTTTCACCTCAGTCGACCTAAATATGTTTCAGCTTGATTACAAACTTTGTATCGGCTAAGGATGCGTGGGAAATCCTTCAGAAACATTGTGAAGGATATGAAAGTGTGAGAAGAACGAAGTTGAGAATGCTGACGTCAAAATTCAAGAATCTGTGGATGGAAGTAACTGAAACAATAATTGATTATGATCGACGCCTCAGATAGATTGCCAATGAACCATTCAGCCAGGGTGATCCAATCTCGAATGAACATACGATTAGAAAAGTACTCAGATCATTGCCGAACGATTTAATATCAAAATTTGTGTAATTGATGAAGCAAAAGACACAACTCAAATTGTACTGGAAGATCTGATAAACACTCTGCACCTTCAAGATGAACATGGATATGCAAAAGAAGGATAAGGTAAGAAGATCGCTTTCCAGGTATCAAATGACTCCTTTAATGATCTTCTTCAACTGTCACATGAAGTTAATGAGTCGGATCTTTGTAAGGACTCTACCTCCTATATCACGAAGAAGTTTGATTTGAAAAAGGATTAAAGACAAAAAGAAGACTGACAGCCATCCAAATTCCCTAGTATCAATGCTCCTCAAAAACCATAGAAGTTTCCTGCCCAAGGACAATTTCAGTAAAGGAATGAAGGCAAGAGCCAGCTTAATCGGAAAAGATATGACTGTGCAATACAGAGAGTGCAATGGGTTTGGACATTATGCCAAAGGATGTGCAAACAGAACCCACAAGAATAAAGGACTTAATGTTTCCTTAAGTGATGAGGAATCTGATGAGGAGGAAGAATCCAATGAAGAAGATAATCACACCTCCCTGACTGCACTTCTAGAAGAAAAATGTTGTTCACAAGCGAATCCACTAAGTGTTGCCACACCTGGGCGGAACACCTGTTCAAAATCACTATGTCGTAATTCAATAACTTTTGAAACTGCAGATGAAGATTTGGAAATTGATGTTGAAAAAATCACTCAAGAGAGTGTATAAAAATTTTATGAAGAGTTGTATGCTGACTGGATTAAGAAAAATAAGTTGAACACAACTCTCACAAATGAGTATACAGAGCTGAAGTCTATAGTTGTCAAACTTGAAATGATCTTAAGCAAAAAGGATCTGGAATTGTGCAAAACCAAGGATTAGCTAAAGAAGACGACTGAAACACTTGAAAAGTTCAACTCGAATATATCTAGGCTTGATTCTATATTGATGATGGGAAGAGATAATAAGACTAGATTAGGTTTCAAAAACAGTGTCTTTGAAGTTGGAGAATCATCTAAACCAACTGTTTTTGTGAAATAAAAAGTTGATACATCTAAACAGCCACAAGCTACATCTACAGTTAAGAAATCTCCACCAAAAAGACAAGTTGATGCTCAAAAGCCAAAGCCAAGGAATCGCAAGTATGTTTGTCACTACTGTTTTAAACCAGGTCATATCAGACCCTATTGTTTAAGTTTAAAAAAGACTGCATGAACAAAAAAGTAAATAGGATTTTTCCAGAGTGTTGCCCAACACCTCCAACCATCGACCTAAAGTAAAAAAAATTTTGGTACCAAAGGTAAAAATTCACTGTAATGTTGTGTATACATCATTAAAAACTAACACTACAGGTCACGGTACTTTGATAGTGAAAGCTCACGTCACAGGACAGGTTCACGAGAACTTCTCACGGACTACGTTGAACAAAAAGGTGGTAGAGTAACCTATGAAAAGAGAGCAAAAGGAAGGATTATTGGGAAAAAAACACTGAATGTTAAAGGACTGTCGAAGCCCCACCATGTGCTACATGTCGAGGGACTAAACTCAAATTTGATAAGCATTAGCCAATTGTGTGATGATAATTCTCATGTTAAGTGTGAAGGCCTATGAATCCTTGCTTGAAAATTTGCGAAAAATTAAAAATTTTATTTTTAAATAATCAAAATACCTCATTCATAAATAAACCGATAAACAAAGTTTGATATTCAAAATGGCAGCGGAAGAAAATATTTGTTTGCAAAAATTTAACGTTTTAAGAATATTCAACAACTGATAAAAATTGTTTGAGAAATAAAATAATAAATGCTGAACTGAGGTCCTCGGGTGCCACTACTGTCGACCCAAGATGGCTCACTGGTCCCCGCCCTCGGCCCTAGCCTCATCAGTCCCTACAACAATCAAGTCTAGTGAGCCTAAAGACTCAGCATGCGTATATCGTAGGTAACGAGTAAATACTAGTAAAATTTTGCTTGGGATAAAATATCATGTCATGAGGCATACTGAAAATAACTTGTACTGAGCAATTATAATACGTGAATGACTGAATTAAAAATCATAGTAAAAATGTTGCTCCTTGGAGCCCTGTACTGAAATAACTGGTAAAAATTTTCTGTTGAGATTATGGTCTACGCATGTGGCCCCTGCACTGAACTGAACTGATCGGTAACTGGCTACCGGGGGAGTATCAAACTGAACTGAACTGACCGGTCACTGGCGACCGGGTGGTACCAAACTGAACTGATCGATCACTGGCGACCGAGTAAAATAGTGCTCCCAAAATAGTGAATTGACCCCACGCAATATCGCATAAATCTCAAAAATAAGTATTTTCTATTTTCATGCACGTAATATAATTAAATTGCATAATGAACAATCCTGTATTATTTTACCAACTGGATTGGATCGTTCCCAGGCTCGCTGCAACCTAAATATGCCATGAAAAATATGCAATAGCTTCTACTTGACCAACTATGCAATTTAAGTTAAAAAAATGCGACAGTGACGCTCGACGACTTCGTATTTATTCATGACTCCGAACCAACCCGAACCGACACTGAATCATCAAATAGTCATGATTAAAATACGCTAAGAATGACTAATTAATGCTCCTAAAATGATGCAAGTAGACATCTAGGTGAATGGAGGCCAAAACAAGAAACGCTCTTTCGAGAGTCAATTTGGCACATCGCACCGTAAATTTTTGTACGACTTCAAAAATGATCCGAATCACAAACGGTCAAAAACATGGCCTTTCTAACTCGATGAGGCACTGTCCAGTCCAAGGCCATAGGCTAAAATCCAACCAAGAACTCAAACGAGCCTCCGAACCGACACAGCAAGTTGCTGTCAAATTCCAGCAGCAGCAACTTTGTTTGCATCGCGTCGTTTGCGAGACTTTTGGCCATTGGGGCTTGAACCACCGACCAGAGCCTCTCAACAACATCCCAAGGAATGATTTGAACCATGGCTACGGGCCCTAGGCCAGCCACAATTCGCATCATACCAGAAACAACTCAAGGAGTTCACCCGAGAGCAACTTTGCGCGCGTGAGGGGTGTTTTGCTTTGTTCGTTGTCTCGTGTCGTTCCAGTGGCCATTTCATTGATCATGGCACGACCTAGACATCTTGGGGTATGGTATGAACCGTGGGTAAGGGCCATAGGCCAAACCAGATCCACACCATCCACCAAAACCGACATTACACATGCAGGAAAAATGAAGGGGCCGAAAATCTGTTCTTGTTTCTTTTATTTGAAAACCGATTCCATCGTGGACCAAGCCTCGAAAGGGCGACTTGGTCATGTCTTAGACATAACAAGGAGATGTTCTAACCATGGCTATAGCCCCTAGGGCAGCCAAGATCAGAAGCATCACCCTTGACAATACACATGCCAATTTTGAGCCACAAAGTGACATGCTTGGGGTGTTGCTGTCAAAACTCTATCTCCAACGTGAAGGGGCTGGAACCAACGTTGTTACATGACCCTAACATGTCCTAGTACATGTCTAGATGCAGCGCCGAGCCAGTGGAATCGAGCCAACCACCTGAACCATCAAAACAGCAGAAAACGTGAAGTTCACAAGGAAGGCTAAAAAAATCTGTGCAGAATTTTACAAAAATTTGCTGTCATATTTCGGTTTTCTTGCATGAAATCGTGTACATATGATGTTTAAAAATACCTATATGGCTTGATTGAAGAGAAAAGGAAAACATATACATGCCTTGGTTTTCGTTTGAAAGAAAAACGAAAAGAATAGACGATACGGCGCGGAGGAGACGGAGTTGCTTATCTTGTTTTCTTTCTTGTTTTTCTTCCTTAATTTTACCCTAGCCTCTCACGATTTTCAGTGCTGAAGGAGACTGCAATTTTCGAGATTATGGAGGGGGAGGGAGTCTAGGAATTTAAATGGGAAGATACAAGATAAAAGGGAAGGGAAATATTATTTCTATCTACGAGTTTGAGTGATAAGGAAATAGAATGATATCAAAGATTTTTCTTGGGGATATTAGAGGTGCATATGGACGATTTTAAGGTCTAGGTGCAAAGGGAGAATTGGTTTAATTAAATCTTTGTAGTGATTTAAAAGTTGGGGAGGATAAATCTATCTAGAATAGTTAAGGAGATAAATAAAGAATGAGTTGAAATAAAAATCACAATTAAATCTGAAAAAAAACAACATGGCCGATTTTTTTATCTAGCTAGGTGGGGTGGGATCTTGCTCCATTAATTATCATAGAAGATTTGTTGTGATATAATTATCTCCCAATAAAAATGGATAGGAAAACTATTAATTAAATGGGTTGTCAACTAAACTTTTAAATTAAATTATAGGGGCCGAAAATTATAATAAAAGAGGAGGAAAAATATTTATTGAATATTGTATTTTAACTCTTTAGTGTTTTATCTACTCATTAAATATTTAAAAGAATTAAGGAATTAATTATTGAACTCTATTTACTACTTATCTCCACTTATTTAAATAATTCCTTAGACCTTTTTTTACAATAAATTTACTTATTAATTATCTTAAATAAATTTTAAGAAATGTTTTCTTAGCATTAAATTTTTATCTCTTTACTCCAACTCCGGTCCGGCCTCACTTAATGAACTGAAAAGAATAAAATTTAAACTACTGAATAAAATACTTAGCTTCAAAGAATGCATTTAAATACTCATGCAATGAAGTCAATTTAATAATAAAAAAAATTAGAATTATGCATGGCTTATACGCAGTCTAATTACGGGTTCTACATTAAGTTTGATAAACACACATGTGAAGTTTTTGATGACACTAACATGTGCGTGATGACAGTACAAGATCTTTGGATAATTGCTATCAATTACGAGAAGAACTTACATGCAAACAATGAAAGGTAAGTGAACTTGAACTTTGGCATCAAAAACTAGGGCATGAAAATTTCAAAACTTTGAAAAATCTCTGTAAGTATGAAGCCGTATGAGGTATGCCTAACTTGTCATCTAGTATACCATATGTGTCTAGAAATTGCCAAAAGGGTAAGAAAACTTGTGTGTCACATCCCGTGTTGCCACACTTCAGGAAAACACACTCTCTTTAGTTGTTACACATGGACCTTATGGGTCATATGGAAGTCAAAAGCTTTGGAGGTAATAAATATTCTTTTGTTTGTGTTGATGACTTCTGATGTTTTTCATGAGTAAGTTTTATTATAGAAAAGGCAGACACCTTTGATGTATTCAAACATTTAGTCACAAGAATTACTAACCTTCATAATTTGAATGTAGGGAGAATCAGGATTGATCATGGTAAGAAATTTGAAAATTCCCTATGCCGAACGTAAGAATTGAAACGTCTCTAACTCGTTTTTCTTTAAAATGTACTAGAAATTTTTTTTCGTTTTTTATTTTTAAAACCATAAGGCCGAACCATACATATTTATATATATACCTTTTTTTGCGTCATTAAAATAAACTCAACATTTTTTTTACTCAATATCCCAAAAGTGTAGTAGAAGTTATAAAATCGTAGACGTCAAACCAAACCTAAAACTAGCATTTTTCAAAAGTAGCATAAATGTTTTAAACCTCTTAAAAACCACTCTTACTTCCAAAAGTCATCAAAATCTTTAAAGTACTGTAAAATCATAACTGTGCGAAAAAACTAGCAATGCATAGGTCCTTGGGTTAGTGCGCCATCTGTCCAGCCAGTTCAGCCATTCAACCCTCCTATCTCAACATCAAAATCCTTAAACAATTCTTTCATCATATACATATACATATATGTTTTCTCCTTAGATGAATTCAGATTATTAATTGTGACTTTTGTATCAACTGTTTGTCGATTGATGAATCTTACGAATTACCATGGTATTAGGCGACGGGGACATCAGCGACACTCTCACCTGTCAACTGAGCTTTGGCCTTACATGTCATCGTGTCATTTTGTATTTGTATCCGAATTCATATTCGTAATCGTGTTCGTATTAGTCACAATTAAATCATCTCCTTCAAAATATTTTATCATATCCATCACTTATAAAATTCATGCATAATTTTTTTTTGAAACCAAGCATGCAACTTATTCTTTAACATTTTACAATTTTCATCAGAAAATTCCATAACTTTTCAAAATATACATTTTAACATTCGTTACTTGATCCAGGACACTGCCACTAACATTTTTCAGGTGTAACATGATCGTTTTGACCCTGAAACCCTAACTTTAACAATTTATCCTTGGACCTTAAAACGACGACCCAAATCCATCCAAACTTACCATAACACCTTAAAATTCACTCATAAACATTTCTTATGTTGTAACGCTCGAAAAATTAGTACACGTAAATCACATGGATGCAAATAATTTAAATTACATATTTATTTTATTTAATTTATTTTAAATACTTAAATGATATATTTTACATGCTTAAATATTTAAAGTGTATGATTTCATGAAATTGAAAGATTTTACCCGAATACGCGATAATAGACTGGGGACAGGAGACCGGGGACGACCAAGATAAATATTTTTCGATAAATATTTTCAAGATTTATTAATATGATTAAATTTTTCTAAAAATGATACAGTTCAAATTATTTTACGAGACAAGCTCGATTTTATTTGGGAAGCCGGTTTGGGGCAAACGAGAGACTTTCAAAAGACCAAAATTATTATTTTCGAAAACTAAATTTTATGAACTTTTATTTTTCAATTAAATAGGTGTTACTGGTCCTAATTTACCTAGGATTAGTATGTCCAAATGCTCCTAAACTCAAAGGACAAAAACCTAAGCCCATTAACTTGCAAATTAAAATTTATAAAAAGGATTCCTAGGTATTTTGAGGCTCGTATCAGCCGAACACACACACTCCACAAAAACTAAAATTTGAAATATTGGAGAGGAAGAAAACAAGGAGTCTTTGTTGTTCGTTCGATCTTCTTCGCACCCCACACCGACGATCGCATATTCGAGCGTTCTAAAATGCAAAGGAACATTTCAGAATTCCTTTGACGCATCATTCAATCCATATTATGCTAGTTTTAATTATTTTTGAATGAAAAATATTGAATCTTGATTTGTTTAACGAAAGGATAATTATTTTCAACATTTTGACGATTTTACATTTATTTGAAAAACGTTACGATTTCCAAGGGATTGTTTGCAAACATAAGATGTTTAATGAGTGGAACATGGACGATTTATGGTAGAAACAATGGCTAGAACCGAGCTTGGCTAGGGAGAAGAGACCTAGGGTTTCTAATGGTTCCCTCGTTAAATAAGTGAGTGGCTCGGTGCATGGCTACGAGTGGCTCGACCACGGCTATGCTGGGGGCTGGGTTGGACACGTCAAGGGTTGGGAAAAGTCGTAGCATGGCTAGGACTCGAGTGCAGTGGCTAGGGAAGAGTCCACGTGAACTAGGACTCTTCTCCATGCGCGTTGGGGAAGCTTCGGGAAAGGGTGTGGCTCAGCTGGGCTGGTCCAGCAGGTTCTAGAGTGTGGTCCAGGGGTGGCTGAGGTGAGGTAGAGTCAGTGGCTAAGTAAGCGCAAGGTACTAGTTCGAGTAGAGTCCTAGGGAAGCAAGGAGACTAAGAGGGAACTCTGGCGGCTGGTTCTTTGATCGAGGGGCTAGGTGCATGGGTCAGTGCGAGTCCAAAGGGTTCAGTAGGGTCCCTAGGGGGTCTGGTCAGGGTTTTGCTCAAGGTGGCTATAGTGACCCATTCCAGAATCACCTACTAAACAAAAGCTAAGCATGCAATTAACCTAAATAACAATAATAAGAGATAATTGCGGAAACGATCAATAAACAATAATTATACAGCCCAATCGAAGTTCCGAATTACTCAAACCAATATATACGGTACAAACATATCGAATCAAAACAGTACAGATCATAAACATAAAAATTGTACATTAATTAAATGTTTTATAATATAAATATATAGTTTTTGTTTTATTAAATGTTTAAATATTATATGTTTTATAATAAATTGTATAAAATATAAGTTGTTGTGTAATTACAAGTTTTTACTATTTTTACAGGTTCGATAAAACAAGAATAAACTTGGCGTTGCAAATAGGATTAAGATGATTCTTGGACCTGTAGAAAGTTGATTATAATATCTACAATATTGTTGACAAGCATGAGATAAAAATCCTCTCACAATTGGGATCAAATTAAGCAACAAATAAAGTTACCAAAGGAGTGGCAGTTTTACCATGCTCTAGTATTTTGACCATATCTCTCAAATTACTTGGTCAAATGGTTTGAAAAAAATACCACAACTAGACAACTCAATTATCCACATGTTTCTTTTTATGTGAAGAAGCAAATTCGGAGAAGAAGATTTTCAAAAGTGATGTGTAATATAATATAATATCTTGGAACACCAATGAAGACTTATGTGTAAAAAAATAATATTTTATTTGTGGTTGTCTCCCCAAATTTGGCTATAAATAGGGGTGCATTGTAATGTATTGAGATATCCCTCATTCTATGAACAAACCTTTGAGTTCATAATATTTCTCTCTATATTTTTCCTTTATTTCTTCATTTAAATACAATTAGCATGTTAATTTCATATTCAAAGTTTTACACTTTGAATAATGAATAGCTAACTTCCTAAAGTTGAGATGATAAGGTGAAACTCTTGGCATGATAATAAGGTTATTAAAAGGTAAGAATCTATGTTTTATATTATTTAATCATTATTTATTGTTTATGTTATATTTATTTCTTTAAGCATTTTTATACCCTACTTATAAGTGGGAGTTTTGATTTATTGTTGCTATATGTTACACTAAATTCTTGGTACCATTTAAATGTTTGTTTGGTTTTACCAACCATTTAAAGTGGATGCCTTGATTTATTATATATCAATATATCATATTATTAATTTCTTGGTACCATTTAAATGTTAGTTTGGTTTTACCAACCATTTAAAGTGGGAACCTTGATTTAGTGTTTACAAATATATATAGCACAATAAATACTTGACAACATTTATAAGTTTTGATATATATTTTATACTTATAAGAAAATAGTATATAACATAATATAAATATGATTATTTAATATATTGGAACCATTTTATTAAGTGGATTTCAATAATGTTCATTAATGTTAACTTTATTAAAATATCAAGAGTGGATCCTCTAATCTCAACTACTTAAATTAAAATTTGAACAATTAAAAATTACCAATTAAAGATTCAAACAATTAAAATAAAAACAAAAACAAAAACAAAAACAAAAAGACATTGTAGTGGACTTGTAATTACCGTAGCTTCCCTGTGGATACGATATCGGACTCACCGAATTATACTACTTGCGGACAACCTGCTATTGGGAGTGCAACAATCAAAGTCACAACAAGTTTTTGGCGCCGTTGCCGGGGAAGTATAATTTAATTTCAAGTCTATTTAATTTTCTTTCTTTGAATTTTTTATTGTTTTTGTGTGTTTTTCTTCTTTTTCTTTTGCATTTGCATGAGCATTATTTGGTCACGTACACTTAGTGGTCGACTCATTCGAAATAACCCTTTATTTTTACAAAACATGGCGGAAGAACCCATCCAGGAAAATGAAGATGAAATTCAATCTCAACATGATCATGATAGGCGAAGAACACTTAGAGATCACATGAATCCTACACGTACTAGTGCACCTTCATGTCTAGTTTTTCCCCCTGATGCATCTCATTTCAATTTTAAGCCTGGTATTATCCAACTTTTACCCAACTTTCATGGCTTAGATTCTGAAAATCCATACATGCATTTACGAGAATTTGAAGAAGTGTGCAACACATATAATGATCTAAATTGTAGCATGAACACCATTCGACTTAAGCTTTTTCCTTTTTCTTTAAAAGATAAAGCTAAAACTTGGCTACAAAATCTTAGATCGGGATCCATTCGAACTTGGGATGAATTGCAACAACAATTTTTGAAAAAGTTTTTTCCATCTCATAGAACAAATTCTTTCAAAAGGCAAATCATCACTTTCACTCAAAAACAAGGAGAAACTTTTTATCAGTGTTGGGATAGATATAAAGAATTGCTTAATCTTTGTCCACATCATGGTTTTGAAATTTGGAGAGTTGTTTCTCAATTTTATGAAGGCTTAACACCTAAAGATAGGCAAATGGTTGAATTTATGTGTAATGGAACATTTGAAGATAAAGATCCAAATGAGGCAATTGAGTATCTCGATTCATTAGCTGAAAATGCTCAAAATTGGGACACTATAGGTACAATCGAACCATCAAACAAGATTCAATCTCCTACATCTGGTGGAGGTATGTATACTCTCAAAGATGAACATGATCTTCAAGCTAGATTTACCTCTTTGGCAAGAAAAGTTGAGGCACTTGAATTGAAAAAGAATGGTCAATTAAAATCTGTTCAAGAAATTGCATGTCACATCTGTGATACAAGTGATCATTCTACAAAAGATTGTCCCACTTTGCCTTCTTTTAAAGAATGTCTCCATGAACAAGCCAATGTTTTAAACAATCTCAAAAGGCCAAATTTTGAACCATTTTCTCAAAGTTACAATCCAGGTTGGCGAAATCATCCAAATTTTAGTTGGAGGAATGATAATGCTGCACAATTTTCACAACCACATTTCCAAAATCAACAAAATTTTCAAAATTATGCACCTTATGTTCCTCCACCTAAAAGGAATTTGGAAGATATATTGAATTCTTTCATTGCAAAGCAAGAGTCTATCAATACTCAAACTGCTCAAACCATGACAGATTTGAAAGATACTCTTGCTAAATTTGCATCTGCACTTAATGTTCATGAAAAAGGTAAATTTCCTTCACAACCTCTGCCTAATCCCAAGGATCATCATTCACAAACTGGAACTTCTGGAACTCAACCGATGGATCAGGTAAAATCTGTTATTACCCTTCGAAGTGGTAAGGTTGTGGAAAAATCCATTCTTGAACCTTGTGAAGATGATGATAAATCAACTCCAAAGGGTAAGGAAGTGGAACCCATAACTTGCGAAGAGGAGGTTCAACAGACAGTGTCACCACCATTCCCTCATGCATTGAAAAATACAAAAAAATCAAATTTGAATTCTGATATATATGATATTTTTAAACAAGTAAAAGTTAATATTCCTTTATTAGATGCAATAAAACAGGTACCATCATATGCCAAATTTTTGAAAGACTTGTGCACTGTGAAAAGAAAATTGAATGTGAAAAAGAAAGCATTTTTAGCCGAACAAGTAAGTGCAATCATTCAAAATAATAATGCTTTGAAATACAAAGACCCTGGTTGTCCTACTATTTCTTGTATTATTGGAGAACGAAAGATTAAAAAAGCCTTGCTTGACCTTGGAGCTAGTGTGAATTTACTTCCATATTCAGTTTATCAAGAACTCAATCTAGGCGAGTTAAAACCTACTTCGGTAACACTTTTACTTGCTGATAGATCTGTTAAAGTGCCAAGAGGTATGGTAGAAGACGTGTTGGTCCAAGTTGATAACTTTGTATATCCTGTCGATTTCATAGTTTTAGATACACAACCTATCGAAGCTTGTAATGCAATTCCTGTAATTTTAGGTCGTCCATTTTTAGCAACTTCTAATGCTCTTATAAATTGCAGGAATGGAATAATGAAGTTGTCATTTGGTAACATGACCTTGGAGCTTAATGTGTTTAATCTTTGTAAGCAACCACATGACAAAGGAGATGAAAGTGAAGATGAAAATCTTATTGAAACTCTTGTGGAAGAAAACATTCAAGAAGGGAGTACTCGTGATCAATTAGATATTTGTTCAATTGAAACTGTTAAAGAAAATATTGAAATTGATCTTGATGATTTTATCAGGTATCACTCGTTACCAGGATCAGAGAAAGAATTTGATGCAAAATATGAGAACAAAGACGAACCACCCATATTGGAGTTAAAACCCTTGCCAGAAGAATTGAAGTATGCATTTCTTGGAGAAGATGAAACATATCCGGTGGTAATTTCTTCCAAACTAGCAAGTGATGAAGAAGGTAAATTAGTTGATATGCTTAAAAGACATAAAAATGCAATTGGTTGGACACTAAAAGATCTCAAGGGCATTAATCCACTAATTTGCACTCACAAAATTCACTTAGAAGAAAATGCAAAAACATCTCAACAACCACAAAGGAGATTAAATCCACACATGAAAGATGTTGTGAAAACTGAAGTTCTCAAACTACTTGATGTTGGGATTATCTACCCTATTTCTGATAGTAAGTGGGTAAGCCCAACACAAGTAGTTCCGAAAAAATCTGGCATCACAGTGATAAAAAATGAAAAAGGTGAATTGTTAACAAGTCGAGTCCCATCTAGTTGGCGGATGTGTATTGATTATAGAAAATTAAATGACGCCACTAGAAAAGATCATTTTCCATTACCATTTTTGGATCAAATTTTAGAAAGAGTAGCAGGTCATCCATACTACTGTTTTCTTGATGGATATTCAGGTTATTATCAAATTCCCATTGCACTCGAAGATCAAGATAAAACTACATTCACATGTCCTTTTGGAACATTTGCATTTAGAAGGATGCCATTTGGATTATGCAATGCCCCAGCAACATTTCAAAGATGTATGCTAAGCATTTTTTGCGACATGGTTGAAAATTGTTTGGAAATTTTCATGGATGATTTAACTGTCTTTGGGAATACATTTGATAATTGTCTTGAAAATTTGGAAAAAGTTTTAAAAAGATGCGAGGAAAAAGGTCTTATTTTAAATTGGGAAAAATGTCATTACATGATTACTTCTGGAATTGTTTTGGGACATGTCGTGTCATCTCATGGAATTGAAGTTGATAAAGCAAAAGTTGATGTCATTGCCAATTTACCCCCTCCAAAAACCATTAAAGAAATTCGCTCATTTTTGGGACATGCTGGATTTTATAGGAGGTTTATAAAGGACTTTAGTTTAATCTCTAAACCCATTTGTAACCTCTTAACAAAAGACACTGCATTTGAGTGGACTCAAGAATGTCAAAATGCTTTTGATAAAATCATTCGACATTTAACATCAGCTCCTATCATGCAACCTCCTGATTGGTCTTTACCATTTGAAATCATGTGCGATGCGAGTGATTATGCAGTCGGTGCAGTATTGGGTCAAAGAAGAAACGGTAAGCCTTATGTGATATATTATGCAAGTAGAACTTTAAACAATGCTCAAATGAATTACTCCACAACTGAAAAAGAACTACTTGCTGTAATATTTGCATTAGATAAATTTCGTTCTTATTTGATTGGATCAACAACTATCGTGTTTACTGATCATTCTGCTATTAGATATTTGTTGACCAAACAGGATGCAAAGCCACGACTGATACGATGGATTTTGTTGCTCCAAGAATTTGACATTGTGATCAAAGATAAAAAAGGAACCGAGAATGTCGTAGCCGATCATTTATCGAGACTAGTAACAGGATCATCTTGTGAAATGACACCAATTAACGATAATTTTCCTGATGAACATCTATTTTCAGTTACTACTACACCTTGGTTTGCTAACATAGTAAATTTTCTTGTGACAGGAAAAATGCCACCGCAATGGAGTTCTCAAGATAAAAGAAAATTTTTGAATGAGGTAAAAAACTTTTATTGGGATGATCCGTATCTGTTCAAGTATTGTCCGGATCAAATTTTTCGACGTTGCATACCCGACAATGAGGTAAGTAGTGTCATTAAATTTTGTCATTCAGAAGCATGCGGAGGACATTTTTCTTCAAAGAAAACAGCTGCAAAAATCTTGCAGTGTGGATTTTATTGGCCCACTTTGTTTAAAGACACCCACGAAATCTGCAAGATCTGTGAAAATTGTCAAAAATTGGGTGCGATTTCAAAAAGAAACATGATGCCTTTGAATCCTATTATTGAAATTGAAATCTTTGATTGTTGGGGAATAGATTTTATGGGACCTTTTCCACCGTCGTTTGGATACTTGTATATTTTAGTTGCAGTTGATTATGTTTCCAAATGGATAGAGGCAATTCCATGTCGAACAAATGATCATAAAATCGTCATCAAATTTTTAAAAGAAAATATTTTTAGTAGATTTGGAATTCCTCGAGCCATGATAAGTGATGGGGGAACTCACTTTGTTAATAAACCATTTGCTTCATTAATGAAAAAATATGGTATTACTCACAAAGTAACTACTCCTTATCATCCTCAAACAAATGGACAAGTTGAATTAGCTAATAGGGAGATAAAGCAAATTTTGGAAAAAACTGTTAACTCAAATAGAAAAGATTGGTCTCTGCGACTTAATGATGCACTTTGGGCATATCGAACAGCTTTTAAAACATCATTGAATATGTCTCCCTATAGGTTGGTTTATGGAAAACATTGTCATTTGCCTGTGGAATTGGAACATAAAGCTTATTGGGCGATCAAAACTTTAAATTCAAGCATGGATGATGCCAACAAATTGCGTAAATTGCAACTTAATGAACTTGATGAACTCAGAAATGACGCGTATGAGAATTCAAGGATTTATAAAGCAAAAATCAAATCATTTCATGATAAAACAATTCTTAGAAAATCTTTTGAGATTGGTAAAAAAGTTTTGCTTTATAATTCTCGACTTCACATATTCCCAGGAAAATTACGATCAAGATGGACAGGCCCATATGTTGTAAAGCATGTGTATACTTATGGAGCTGTGGATATTGAAAATCCTAAAAATGGTGATGTTTTTAAAGTAAATGGACAAAGGCTTAAACCATTTTTAGAAAATGAAATTTTTCAAGAAGAGTTTATTTCCCTTTCCGATCCTTGATTTTTTTTGTGTTGCATTTAATTTTGTTTGTTTTTATTTCAGGTTTCCTTAATCTTTTTATTTTCCCGGTTAAATGGCGGATAACGGTACTCCGTGACTCTCATAGTCGGTTTAATCAGTTTCCCATAATTGCTGATACAAAAATAAAAAAAATCATTTCTTTTCTTTTCAAAATGGATGAAATTCTCTCAAAAATTTGTAAATATTTTCCCTCTGTTTCTGAAAATGTTCTAAGAAAAATTTATGCAGGAAGGTGTGAAAGATTGAGATTGCTAATGCAAAAAGGAATTCCAGAAGATATTCGTCTTGTAATAGAAGCTAAGGTCCGATTAGGAGGAGAAGTTCCACAATCATTGCTCATTCGGTATTTGCCTGGATTAGGAAAAAGCACTTATGCGAAAAAACGAAGGGCCAAAAGTTTAGGGGTTTGTCATAAGTGTGCAAGATGGACTTGTGACAAACGATGCAGATCTTTGGGATGTGTTTCCAATAACAGAGAAGATAAAATTGGTTTCATTAAGAATGGGCTGAGTAAGGAGTCTTTAGATAACATCTTATTGACTCTTGAGACGCATTCTAGTGGACATGTGCATATTGAACTTCTCCGTTTATGGAAACAATTCCAAGATGAGCGTCATAGTCTTGGGAATCCGACTAAAAAAGACCCTGTTTGCCAATTTATAAGAAAATTGGATGGGAAGCATATCCTCGACTCATAGAAGGCGTTGAAGCCGTTTCTGGACGTAAAACCAGAGGAAAATTGTGAGCCACAATCACACTACTGTTTACATGCATGTGTGTCATTATTGTTTTTACTGTTTATTCTGTTTACAACTGTGACCCATAGTTTTGTCCTGATAACATATTACCCCTATAAAATCTCTCATCTTTCTCTCTATTTTCGCAGAAAAAAAAAGAAGAAAGTAAAAAAACATGGCTGGAACCTCTGCACAATCATTGAAAAATATTTGTGTATTTTGTGGGTCGAGTCCTGGAAAAAATGAAGTGTTTGTAGAAGCAGCGAATAATCTTGGAAAGATATTGGCTGAGAGAAAAATTCACTTGGTATATGGGGGAGGTAATATTGGGTTAATGGGATCTGTTTCAACATCTGCTCATCTTGGAGGTAGTCAGGTTTTGGGTATTATTCCTACAGCTTTAGCTGAAGGAAATATTACAGGTGTTACGATTGGTGAGGAATTAAAAGTTTCTTCTATGTATGAAAGAATCACAAAAATGATTGAAAATTCTGATGCTTTTATCGCACTACCAGGTGGTTTTGGTACATTAGAAGAAATTTTTCACACTGTTTCTTGGGCACAACTTAATATCCATAATAAACCTGTGGGCTTGTTGAATATCAATAATTATTATGACAGTTTGTTGACATTTCTTGATAAAGCTGTGGAACAGAATTTCATTTCAGAAAATTCACGACGGATGCTCATCTGTGCTTCGACTGCCGACCAATTAATTGATGATTTGGAAGCTTTTGTTCATAAGCCTGATCCGATGATAACAAAGATCAATTGGTCGCAATCAAGCAATAAGAAAAGGAAGTTGGATCATTGATTCAAAAGTCGTGGATTGGTTTGCGTTTGTTTCAGTTTGTTATCTTCAATAAAATTCCAGGTGATATCTCTTTCATTATGTACTCTTTATTAATAGTTATTTTGACATTAGGGACAATGTCATATTCTGATTGGGGGGAGAACAAACTTATAAAAAAAATTAAAAAAAAAATTTAAAATAAAAAATAAAAAATATATATATATTATTTTAAAATAAAATCATGTTTATTGTTTGTATCTTAGTAATTTTTGCAAAAATGTCATACATTACATGTTTGAAAGATTTAAATTAGAACATGCATTAATCTATTTAAGAATGTTTAAATTTTTATTTGAAAAAAAATGTCAATTTTAATATTCTGATCAATATAAAAATATGATTTATGAAATCTTTTTGAGTGATTAACCATTGTGATAAAATCAGGTATTAAAGTATATGGCCCAAGATATACCTTATAAGAGTGCCTAAAATTTTAAACTCACACATATTTTGTGAGTGAGTGGAGAGGACTGAGAAAACAGCTTTCGAGCCTTTATTGATCATGAGAGAGGCTATCTATTGTTTAGATCTTGAGTTCTTATTTTGAAAAAAAAATGATATTTCCTGAAGAAAAAAAAAGAGAAAAAAAAACAAAAAGAAAGATGTTGAAGATCTATGTAATTTTTAAGTTATATAATACGAAACATTTATATCTAATAAAAAAAAAAAAAAAAGAAAGAGAGAAATTTATTGTACAAATTAAATAAATATGTGGTCAAGAAGCATAAACTTAGTCTGATTCCATGATGTTATGAAAAAAAAATCAGGAAAAAATATATAATAAGAACAACTAGATTTTGAATCAATGGATTTTCTATCTTTTGATTAGTTTGGCTCGTTTGTCTGTCTGCATTCTGTAAACCATTTTTCTGAGCATTTATCTGTATTCCAACTCCATGAGAGAAATCGTTGCCATAAATTGAAACATTTATTAACCTGTGAGGATATGGAGTTGAGACTCTTACTAGGAATTTCTGAAGGCCGTGTACATTTAACTACCTGAAATAAGCTTTGAATTGATCATCTCAAATTATTTCATAAATTATAATTATGATGATCTTGATATAACTTTGACAGTTTTCAAATTTAATTTAAACACTTAGATAGTTTTGATTACATTTCTATTTAAATTAATCAATATGTTTTGTATTGCTATTAACGCTTAAATTGCTAGGGACTAGCAATAAGCTGGTTGGGAGGTGTGATAAACATAAAAATTGTACATTAATTAAATGTTTTATAATATAATTATATAGTTTTTGTTTTATTAAATGTTTAAATATTATATGTTTTATAATAAATTGTATAAAATATAAGTTGTTGTGTAATTACAAGTTTTTACTATTTTTTACAGGTTCGATAAAACAAGAATAAACTTGGCGTTGCAAATGGGATTAAGATGATTCTTGGACCTGTAGAAAGTTGATTATAATATCTACAATATTGTTGACAAGCATGAGATAAAAATCCTCTCACAATTGGGATCAAATTAAGCAACAAATAAAGTTACCAAAGGAGTGGCAGTTTTACCATGCTCTAGTATTTTGACCATATCTCTCAAATTACTTGGTCAAATGGTTTGAAAAAAATACCACAACTAGACAACTCAATTATCCACATGTTTCTTTTTATGTGAAGAAGCAAATTCGGAGAAGAAGATTTTCAAAAGTGATGTGTAATATAATATAATATCTTGGAACACCAATGAAGACTTATGTGTAAAAAAATAATATTTTATTTGTGGTTGTCTCCCCAAATTTGGCTATAAATAGGGGTGCATTGTAATGTATTGAGATATCCCTCATTCTATGAACAAACCTTTGAGTTCATAATATTTCTCTCTATATTTTTCCTTTATTTCTTCATTTAAATACAATTAGCATGTTAATTTCATATTCAAAGTTTTACACTTTGAATAATGAATAGCTAACTTCCTAAAGTTGAGATGATAAGGTGAAACTCTTGGCATGATAATAAGGTTATTAAAAGGTAAGAATCTATGTTTTATATTATTTAATCATTATTTATTGTTTATGTTATATTTATTTCTTTAAGCATTTTTATACCCTACTTATAAGTGGGAGTTTTGATTTATTGTTGCTATATGTTACACTAAATTCTTGGAACCATTTAAATGTTAGTTTGGTATTACCAACCATTTAAAGTGGATGCCTTGATTTATTATATATAAATATATTATAATATTAAATTCTTGGAACCATTTAAATGTTAGTTTGGTTTTACCAACCATTTAACTTGGATTCCTTGATTTATTATATATGAATATATCATAGTATTAATTTATTGGTACCATTTAAATGTTTGTTTGGTTTTACCAACCATTTAAAGTGGGAACCTTGATTTAGTGTTTACAAATATATATAGCACAATAAATACTTGACCACATTTATAAGTTTTGGTATATATTATATACTTATAAGATAATAATTTATAACATAATATAAATATGATTATTTAATATATTGGAACCATTTTATTAAGTGGATTTCAATATTGTTCGTTAATGTTAACTTTATTAAAATACCAAGAGTGGATCCTTTAATCTCAACTACTTAAATTAAAATTTGAACAATTAAAATTTACCCATTAAAGATTCAAACAATTAAAATTAAAAAGAAACAAAAACAAAAACAAAACAAAAAGACATTGTAGTGGACTTGTAATTACCTTAGCTTCCCTGTGGATACGATATCGGACTCACCGAATTATACTACTTGTGGACAACCTGCTCTTGGGAGTGCAACAATCAAAGTGACAACAAGTTTTTGGCGCCGTTGCCGGGGAAGTATAATTTAATTTCAAGTCTATTTAATTTTGTTTATAGTTTATTTTTCTTTATTTGAATTTTTATTGCTTTTGTGTGTTTTTATTCTTTTGCATTTGCATTTGCATGAGCATTATTTGGTCACGTACACTTAGTGGTCGACTCATTCGAAATAACCCTTTATTTTCACAAAACATGGCGGAAGAACCCATCCAAGAAAATGAAGATGAAATTCAATCTCAACATGATCATGATAGACGAAGAACACTTAGAGATCACATGAATCCTACACGTACTAGTGCACCTTCATGTCTAGTTTTTCCCCCTGATGCATCTCATTTCAATTTTAAGCCTGGTATTATCCAACTTTTACCCAACTTTCATGGCTTAGATTCTGAAAATCCATACATGCATTTACGAGAATTTGAAGAAGTGTGCAACACATATAATGATCTAAATTGTAGCATGAACACCATTCGACTTAAGCTTTTTCCTTTTTCTTTAAAAGATAAAGCTAAAACTTGGCTACAAAATCTTAGATCGGGATCCATTCGAACTTGGGATGAATTGCAACAACAATTTTTGAAAAAGTTTTTTCCATCTCATAGAACAAATTCTTTCAAAAGGCAAATCATCACTTTCACTCAAAAACAAGGAGAAACTTTTTATCAGTGTTGGGATAGATATAAAGAATTGCTTAATCTTTGTCCACATCATGGTTTTGAAATTTGGAGAGTTGTTTCTCAATTTTATGAAGGCTTAACACCTAAAGATAGGCAAATGGTTGAATTTATGTGTAATGGAACATTTGAAGATAAAGATCCAAATGAGGCAATTGAGTATCTCGATTCATTAGCTGAAAATGCTCAAAATTGGGACACTATAGGTACAATCGAACCATCAAACAAGATTCAATCTCCTACATCTGGTGGAGGTATGTACACTCTCAAAGATGAACATGATCTTCAAGCTAGATTTACCTCTTTGGCAAGAAAAGTTGAGGCACTTGAATTGAAAAAGAATGGTCAATTAAAATCTGTTCAAGAAATTGAATGTCACATCTGTGATACAAGTGATCATTCTACAAAAGATTGTCCCACTTTGCCTTCTTTTAAAGAATGTCTCCATGAACAAGCCAATGTTTTAAACAATCTCAAAAGGCCAAATTTTGAACCATTTTCTCAAATTTACAATCCAGGTTGGCGAAATCATCCAAATTTTAGTTGGAGGAATGATAATGCTGCACAATTTTCACAACCACATTTCCAAAATCAACAAAATTTTCAAAATTATGCACCTTATGTTCCTCCACCTAAAAGAAATTTGGAAAATACATTGAATTCTTTCATTGCAAAGCAAGAGTCTATCAATACTCAAACTACTCAAACCATGACAGATTTGAAAGATACTATTACTAAATTTGCTTCTGTACTTAATGTTCATGAAAAAGGTAAATTTCCTTCACAAACTCTGCCTAATCCCAAGGATCATCATTCACAAACTGGAACTTCTGGAACTCAACCGATGGATCAGGTAAAATATGTTATTACCCTTTGAAGTGGTAAGGTTGTGGAAAAATCCATTCTTGAACCTTGTGAAGATGATGATAAATCAACTCCAAAGGGTAAGGAAGTGGAACCCATAACTTGCGAAGAGGAGGATCAACAGATAGTGCCACCACCATTCCCTCACGCATTAAAAAATACAAAAAAATCAAATTTGAATTCTGATATATATGATATTTTTAAACAAGTAAAAGTTAATATTCCTTTATTAGATGCAATAAAGCAGGTACCATCATATGCCAAATTTTTGAAAGACTTGTGCACTGTGAAAAGAAAATTGAATGTGAAAAAGAAAGCATTTTTAGGCGAACAAGTAAGTGCAATCACTCAAAATAATAATGCTTTGAAATACAAAGACTCTGGTTGTCCTACTATTTCTTGTATTATTGGAGAACGAAAGATTAAAAAAGCCTTGCTTGACCTTGGAGCTAGTGTGAATTTACTTCCATATTTAGTTTATCAAGAACTCAATCTAGGCGAGTTAAAACCTACTTCGGTAACACTTTTACTTGCTGATAGATCTGTTAAAGTGCCAAGAGGTATGGTAGAAGACGTGTTGATCCAAGTTGATAACTTTGTATATTTTGTCGATTTCATAGTTTTAGATACACAACCTATCGAAGCTTGTAATGCAATTCCTGTAATTTTAGGTCGTCCATTTTTAGCAACTTCTAATGCTCTTATAAATTGCAGGAATGGAATAATGAAGTTTTCATTTGGTAACATGACCTTGGAGCTTAATGTGTTTAATCTTTGTAAGCAACCACATGACAAAGGAGATGAAAATGAAGATGAAAATCTTATTGAAACTCTTGTGGAAGAAAACATTCAAGAAGGGTGTACCCGTGATCAATTAGATATTTGTTCAATTGAAACTGTTAAAGAAAATATTGAAATTGATCTTGATGANCGCATTAAAAAATACAAAAAAATCAAATTTGAATTCTGATATATATGATATTTTTAAACAAGTAAAAGTTAATATTCCTTTATTAGATGCAATAAAGCAGGTACCATCATATGCCAAATTTTTGAAAGACTTGTGCACTGTGAAAAGAAAATTGAATGTGAAAAAGAAAGCATTTTTAGGCGAACAAGTAAGTGCAATCACTCAAAATAATAATGCTTTGAAATACAAAGACTCTGGTTGTCCTACTATTTCTTGTATTATTGGAGAACGAAAGATTAAAAAAGCCTTGCTTGACCTTGGAGCTAGTGTGAATTTACTTCCATATTTAGTTTATCAAGAACTCAATCTAGGCGAGTTAAAACCTACTTCGGTAACACTTTTACTTGCTGATAGATCTGTTAAAGTGCCAAGAGGTATGGTAGAAGACGTGTTGATCCAAGTTGATAACTTTGTATATTTTGTCGATTTCATAGTTTTAGATACACAACCTATCGAAGCTTGTAATGCAATTCCTGTAATTTTAGGTCGTCCATTTTTAGCAACTTCTAATGCTCTTATAAATTGCAGGAATGGAATAATGAAGTTTTCATTTGGTAACATGACCTTGGAGCTTAATGTGTTTAATCTTTGTAAGCAACCACATGACAAAGGAGATGAAAGTGAAGATGAAAATCTTATTGAAACTCTTGTGGAAGAAAACATTCAAGAAGGGAGTACTCGTGATCAATTAGATATTTGTTCAATTGAAACTGTTAAAGAAAATATTGAAATTGATCTTGATGATTTTATCAGGTATCACTCGTTACCAGGATCAGAGAAAGAATTTGATGCAAAATATGAGAACAAAGACGAACCACCCATATTGGAGTTAAAACCCTTGCCAGAAGAATTGAAGTATGCATTTCTTGGAGAAGATGAAACATATCCGGTGGTAATTTCTTCCAAACTAGCAAGTGATGAAGAAGGTAAATTAGTTGATATGCTTAAAAGACATAAAAATGCAATTGGTTGGACACTAAAAGATCTCAAGGGCATTAATCCACTAATTTGCACTCACAAAATTCACTTAGAAGAAAATGCAAAAACATCTCAACAACCACAAAGGAGATTAAATCCACACATGAAAGATGTTGTGAAAACTGAAGTTCTCAAACTACTTGATGTTGGGATTATCTACCCTATTTCTGATAGTAAGTGGGTAAGCCCAACACAAGTAGTTCCGAAAAAATCTGGCATCACAGTGATAAAAAATGAAAAAGGTGAATTGTTAACAAGTCGAGTCCCATCTAGTTGGCGGATGTGTATTGATTATAGAAAATTAAATGACGCCACTAGAAAAGATCATTTTCCATTACCATTTTTGGATCAAATTTTAGAAAGAGTAGCAGGTCATCCATACTACTGTTTTCTTGATGGATATTCAGGTTATTATCAAATTCCCATTGCACTCGAAGATCAAGATAAAACTACATTCACATGTCCTTTTGGAACATTTGCATTTAGAAGGATGCCATTTGGATTATGCAATGCCCCAGCAACATTTCAAAGATGTATGCTAAGCATTTTTTGCGACATGGTTGAAAATTGTTTGGAAATTTTCATGGATGATTTAACTGTCTTTGGGAATACATTTGATAATTGTCTTGAAAATTTGGAAAAAGTTTTAAAAAGATGCGAGGAAAAAGGTCTTATTTTAAATTGGGAAAAATGTCATTACATGATTACTTCTGGAATTGTTTTGGGACATGTCGTGTCATCTCATGGAATTGAAGTTGATAAAGCAAAAGTTGATGTCATTGCCAATTTACCCCCTCCAAAAACCATTAAAGAAATTCGCTCATTTTTGGGACATGCTGGATTTTATAGGAGGTTTATAAAGGACTTTAGTTTAATCTCTAAACCCATTTGTAACCTCTTAACAAAAGACACTGCATTTGAGTGGACTCAAGAATGTCAAAATGCTTTTGATAAAATCATTCGACATTCAACATCAGCTCCTATCATGCAACCTCCTGATTGGTCATTACCATTTGAAATCATGTGCGATGCGAGTGATTATGTAGTCGGTGCAGTATTGGGTCAAAGAAGAAACGGTAAGCCTTATGTGATATATTATGCAAGTAGAACTTTAAACAATGCTCAAATGAATTACTCCACAACTGAAAAAGAAGTACTTGTTGTAATATTTGCATTAGATAAATTTCGTTCTTATTTGATTGGATCAACGACTATTGTGTTTACTGATCATTCTGCTATTAGATATTTGTTGACAAAACAGGATGCAAAGCCACGACTGATACGATGGATTTTGTTGCTCCAAGTATTTGACATTGTGATCAAAGATAAAAAAGGAACCGAGAATGTCGTAGCCGATCATTTATCAAGACTAGTAACAGGATCATCTTGTGAAATGGCAACAATTAACGATAATTTTCCTGATGAACATCTATTTTCAGTTA
>NC_133312.1:17163376-17166880 GCF_012295235.1 Primulina huaijiensis
ATACCAGGGTAGTCAAGAAACAGGAATCACAAAAGATCTCAACATTCTCAGTCTAGAGGCGCAAAGTGGATAGTGCCGCACAGTACTCCTCTGGGTCACTACATCCACTACAAGATCAGACGTGGACCTGAAATGTCCCAGATCACCGAAGCCTCCATGCGTTCACAAGACATAACAACCAGGTCTAGTCCAAGCCTATACTTCAAGTGAAAACCATCACTAAAACGTGAATACCAGACTTAACTAGAGTATCAAATACTCCTGAAATAATAATGATACAATTCCAAATCTTCATCCATCGTCAGCGTGCTGATGACGATGCTCTGAGTCCAAACTGTCCAAGTTCGAACAGTTCGTTCCTGACTGCTTTGTTCCCTAGTTGCCCTGTCCGTACTTCTCAGCTCTGTCTGGACTGCTCAGTTATGTCCTGACTGCTCTGACCTGCCCAGACTACTCTACTCTGTCCAGACTGCTCTGATCTGTCTCGGACTGCTTTGCAAAGCTCCGACTTCTATGCTCTGACTTGCCCAGACTGCTCTGCTCTGACCTGCCTGCACTGCTATCTGAGATGGCTAGAACGCACAATGCCCACTTTACAGTGAGAAATCCTACTGTCTATTTATAGACCTCAGTTCGGGACTCCCGAGCCCTTTCATGCATGGACGTGTCAACCCAATGCCATGCACTTTGACACCTGTCACTCGGCCACATGCACAAAGACACATGTCCCCACTTGTGACACGTTACTGGACACCTCAGCTCACTATCTCGACCTCCATCTTCGCTCCCTTACTAACATACCAGTTCGGAAATATTCCCTAGCACCAGTTTGGACTCATTCCCTAGCACCAGTTCGGACATATTCCATAGCACCAGTTCGGACTCATTCACATCTGCTCAGCCATGTCTGTTCAGCCACTACCTAGGCTGCCATGACTTCTGAAATCAGGTATGGCTTCTGAAATCAACTATGGCTGTTCCAATGTAAATTAACACATGATTTACTTAATTAAAGACACTTATTTTGTGGCGAACCGTAACCTTAAACTACTTTAAAATTTGTGGAAAATAAAATTTTTCTTAAATAAGTAATAATCTCTCAAAAAAAATACAAATAAAATGCTTTTCTAAAGATTTGAAAGATAAAAAAGCTTGCAACAAGTACTTGTTTAAACAACGAGAAGTAATTTCATGAAAATCAGAGTAAATGAATTTAACGAGCATAAAAATTCTTGAAAACTTAAGCGGTCCTCGGGTTAGGCCTCCTCACCGTCCGAGCCAACTCACTGGTCCCCGCCTCTCGCCTCCTCAAACTCGTCCTCACCTGCATCGATCAAGTGTAGTGAGTCTAAAGACTATACATGTATAAATTGAGAATAGCAAGTAATACTTAATAAAACCACATGCATTTTAAAGTAGCCCATACATACTTAAACTCGTAACATACTTACATAAATATACTTACATAAGCATAGACGTGCCATCATCTCATAAACATTTTCATAAACGTGATGCATCATACATACTTAAGCATGCATAATCATCATCATTTTGCATAGAGATATGTTTCAAAGCAACTGAATCATAACATATTGTGCCTAATTAGACTAAACCACAGTATTGGGCTGGCAGGGATCATCACAACCTTTCGACCGAGCGTCCATTCCCACATACATAAGATCTACGATCACGCTTTACCGGGTGGATTGGTCCCTGGTCATGCTTTACCGCTTAGCAATCCTGATCATAACCCAGTCATGCTTTACCAGGGCGGAGAGGTCCCCGGACACGTTCTCTGGCTTCCAAACTTGTTCATAATTGGTCACAAGATAATTGACATACCACAAAAACATAAAACATATTCCTTTGCACGTCGAACATACTTATATAGTGTTGAGGGCTTCGTTGGACTTCTCTTGTGCAACTGCTGCACATGCTAAAACATTTTTTTTACGGAATGCCTGGCGCTCGGGCGGTAATACATTATCGCTCCAACGCCGCTCGTCCAGAAGGCCTAGCGCTCGGGCGGTAATATTTTACCGCTTGGGTGCCGCCCTTTAAGCGGTTCCCAACGAAGTCTGCAACCAAAAATCCTCAAGAAAAACACATTTTATAACAGTTTGAGCAGTCACACGGGAAAAGTCATAACTCACTTGTATCTTGTCTAAAAATTACGAATTTATTGTCAAATCGAAGATATCAAAAAGTACTACATTTTATATGTTGAAAGTTTTTCTAGAAAACCGATCGAAAATTCGCAGGATTCGAAATGATAGCAGATTTGATTTTTGAGATCTAAAAATTGTTCCAAAAATCGTTTCAACATCATTGCTCAAACTTTGCATAACGTAAACGGATTTTTACATACAATATGCATCAAAATATTTACTATGACAAGATCGATGCAGAAAAATAAAATAATATACATGCCTTTACGTTATAACGCACGAAGATAACGAATACCGGTGCGGTGGATTGCGGAGGATGACCGGGAGACAATTGCTGCACGTTTTCTTGCTAGAAAATGAATGTAAATATTCAGGAATTTTGCAAGAAAAAGGGGTGGCTGCTGATGAAACTTAAAATTAATAATTTATTATATGTTAAAACCTATATTTTAAAATTTAAGTTTCATTAAAATTAAAAAATTATGTTATTTTAATATTGTGTGTTTATATTTAAATGTCTTACTAAATATGTTTTATTTTCAGGTTTCCTACGTGTTGGTAAAATAATGATAACTCAAGCTAGAAAATTCAAATGGTGGTGATTCAAATATTTTTGGAATCCTTGAGAAATTATCTACAACTTTACAGAAGACATGATTGCCTAAAAAGTTGGTTAAGATGATCAAATTGTGAAAATATCAAAAGGAGGTCAAATTTACTTTCACCATAACCAGCATATAGTAAAAAAATCATAACTATTTCATTATTTCAATTCCCCACATGTTTGCTGTTGTGAGCTGAGTCAAATTCGGTGATTAAAGTCGTGGAACAAAGCATTGAAAGAAGGGGCATGGAATTGAAGTTGGAGGAGACAAAGACTACTATTACAACTACATTGCATTAATAAAATTTTTGACCCTTTCTCTCATTTGGCCTATAAATAGAGGCCTTGTGCTAGCTTGAGAATCATTCTATCTCATTGTAAAATATAGTGTGAGTGTGTATAAAAGTTCTAAGCTCCAATATATTTTTCATTTTCCAAATTATGAGTGATGTTTTTAGTGTTGATCAAAAGTAAGTTCATGGAAAGCTAAATCTATTATGTCAAGGTGAAGAGGATGAATTCTTGGTGAAGTAAGATTGTTTATATTTTGTATATTCTTTCTTTATTTCTTTTCATTTTGC
This sequence comes from Primulina huaijiensis, assembly GCF_012295235.1. Taxonomy (NCBI): domain Eukaryota; kingdom Viridiplantae; phylum Streptophyta; class Magnoliopsida; order Lamiales; family Gesneriaceae; genus Primulina; species Primulina huaijiensis. The sequence continues at coordinate 17,166,730 of NC_133312.1, forward strand.
TAATTTCTTTTTATTGTAGGTATAAAAATGAATTATTTGTTGTTATCAATTTACATCAAATGCTTGATACCATTGAAGTGGTTATCTTGATTTGTTGTTTAATTTTGATACAATAAATATTTCATCAATTATTATTGTTATATTATACATA
>NC_133312.1:17167047-17168288 GCF_012295235.1 Primulina huaijiensis
TATATATAATCATAGGTACCATATATAAAATATCGGTGAATTCGGTATTTTCTATAGTAGGAACTATATTATATTAGGTGTGTGTTTAAATATTTTTATTTTCTTGGAACCATTATTTATGGTGGTTTCCTTTGTTTTACTTTTAGTTAAACAATATTGCATAAACCAAGATTAAATCCTCGAGCCTTGACAAAATTTATAATTTGTAAACTTCGTTCTTGCATTTGGTAATCTATAAATTAATAAATTTAAACTTAAAATAACCTCTCTGTGGATAGATCTCGTACTTACGAAATATATTACTTGCAGACAACCTACACTTGGGTGAATTATAATTTAAGTAGTAGCAAGTTTTTGACGCCGTTGCCGGGGAGGTATAAATTAAGTTTATATTTGTTAATTATGTTTTATTTAACACTTGCTAAAAAAAAAGATTCATTTGGTATATGGTGATGGTGAAGTCGGTCTCATGGGAAAAGTTGCAAAAGCTGCGCATGCATGTGGAAGTGAAGTCTTAGGCATTATTCCGACTACCTTAGCCAGTCTTACTGGACCAAAATGAAAGTGGACAACGTGTATGAACGAATTACTCAAATGATTGAACATTCATATGCTTTCATTGCTTTGCGAGGAGTTTTCGGTACTTTGGAAGAAATATTTTATACTGTTTGTTGGGCACAATTAAATATCCACAATAAGCCAATTTGTTTGTTAAATGTTAACAATTATTATGATAAACTGCTATCGTTTCTTGATGATGTTGTGGAACAGGGATTTATTTCATTAGCTGCGCGAAGGATGTTAGTTTCTGCTACAAGTGAAGGTGAACTTATTGATTTACTGCAAGGATTTTTAGTCATGAACCAGATCCATTCTTATCTCAACTTAATTGGCCAACATCCAAGAGTAAGAAAAGAAAATTCATGTGATGCTGAACTTGTGATTCAACGGTATGTTTTAATATTTTGTTTTCTCTTTAAGGTATGAAAAATCTTCTCTTCTTCTTCTCATCTTAGTTTGTTTTTATAAAAAAAATAAAAAAAAATATTCATATATATAGTAATAATAATAATTATAATTTTTAGTTCAATGACGAGTAAGGTGTCAGTAAAATGCACCTGAGACGCATTAGTTAATAATTATTGGAAAATCACAATACACTAGATTTTAATATTCATTATATTCAAATTACAGATTAAAAGAAAAATTAGTTTTTCATATACCAATTTATATATATATAT
>NC_133312.1:17169923-17244389 GCF_012295235.1 Primulina huaijiensis
ATATATATATTTATATAATTATATCATATATTTCATTTAGACGATAGCGTGGCTCTGCCGGTTGTTTTAAATGAAATATTATGATATCTAACAATCTAACATTTACTTTATCGCAACTAACTTTTATTTTCCGATTCTAACTTTTACTTTATCGCAACTAATTTTTACTTTCCCGCAACTAACTTATTAAATCATATATTTCATTTAGGCAATAGCGTGGCTCTGCCGGTTGTTCTAAATGAAATATAATTATTTAATTTAACATTTATTTTATGCAGTTATATATTTATATAGTTATATATATAATCATAGGTACCATATATAAAATATCGGTGAATTCGGTATTTTCTATAGTGGGAACTATATTATATTAGGTGTGTGTTTAAATATTTTTATTTTCTTGGAACCATTATTTATGGTGGTTTCCTTTGTTTTACTTTTAGTTAAAAAATATTGCATAAACAAAGAATAAATCTTCGAGCCTTGACAAAATTTATAATTTGTAAACTTCGTTCTTGCATTTGGTAATCTATAAATTTATAAATTTAAACTTAAAACAACCTCTCTGTGGATCGATCTCGTATTTACGAAATATATTACTTGCAGACAACCTACACTTGGGTGAATTATAATTTAAGTAGTAGCAGCTGCTGCTGAATTTCAAGAACCCTAGTTTTGCCCCTTCAAATGAACGTGTATGTGTGTGTGTTCTGTGTGCCGATGTGTGTGTGTATAGCGTGTATGTGTGTGCCGATGTGTGTGTGTATTGCGTGTGTGTGTGATTAGGGAGTTAATTAGTTTAATAAAATTACTAATAACCAATTAACATGCTAACTAAAATACTAATCTAACTATTTGATCTCACTCAAAGATTTAATAAAATAATTAAATACTAAATTTTCAAGATTAAAATTCTCAAATTCAAATTATTATTTTTGAAAAGCTTAAAATCTTAAAATCACCTAATAAATGAAATTGAGCTTTAAAATGATTAAAATTTCATAAATCATTTAAAATACCAATTTTCTTGACTTGAAATAAAATACCACATAAATCAAAAATCGCCTAAATCGTCATCGGTTTCTTTTTCCGATCACGTATCGAATATTCGCCTGTAACATAAAACTCAAGAAAATGTTTTAACGTGCGTCAAATAAAATGTAATAATTTAAAATAATGCAAATCATAAATCATGCATCGTTAAAAATCATTTTAAAATTCAATAAATAATTTAACAATTTAATAAATGCATAAGTTTTATATGTATTGATTTCTGGGCTCTACAATTCCTCTCTCACTTTAATAAATTTCGTCCTCGAAATTAATCTTACCAAAAAACTCCGGGTAGCGACTTTTCATATCTGCTTTGGCCTCTTCCACTGATTGATTCAGCCAATTGACTTTGACCAATTGGGTCACTTTGTTCTGAAGTCTCCGCTCATGTCTGTCTAGAATTCTGACAGGTCTTTCTTCATATGACAGGTTTGGAGTAAGCCGCAACGACTCATAACTCAAAACATGCGAAGGATTCGCCATATACTTCATCAGCATCGAAACGTGGAATACATTGTGTACTCCGGCCAAATTCGGCGGTAGGGCTAAATGATAAGTAAGTGTCTCAACTCTGTCAAGAATTTCGAATGGCCCAATGAATCTCGAACTCAGCTTGCCTCTCTTCCCAAATCTCATAACACCCTTCATGGGTGCTATCTTCACGAATACGTGATCTCCTACGGAAAATTCGAGATCCCTTATTCTCTTATCAGCATAACTCTTTTGGCGACTTTGGGCGGTTTTCATCCTGTTTCGGATCTTGACCACTACGTCTGCAGTCTGCTGAACAATTTCTAGGCCAAGTTCCGATCTCTCACCGACTTCATCCCAATGAATCGGCGATCTGCACTTCCTTCCATACAGTGCTTCGTAGGGAGCCATACCTATAGATGATTGAAAACTGTTGTTGTAGGTAAACTCCACTAGGGTAGTTTCGATTCCCAATTCCCATGGAAATTGATCACACATGCTCGCAACAAATCTTCCGATATCTGAATAATTCGCTCAGACTGGACATCTGTCTGAGGGTGGAATGTCGTACTGAATAGCAACTTCGTCCCCATAGCTGCATGTACACTCTTCCAAAAGGACGATGTGAATCTCGGGTCCCTGGTAGACACAATAGAAATGGGGATCTCGTGCAATCGGATTATCTCTCGGATATAGAGCTCTACATACTGAGTCATGGAGAAAGTCATCTTCACCGGTAAGAAGTGTGCCGATTTAGTAAGTCGATCCACTATAAACCAAATGGCATTAGATCCTCTGACTGACCTCGACAATCCCACAACGAAATCCATGGTGATATTCTCCCATTTTGAATCGGGAATAGGGAGCGGCTTAAGCATCCCTGCTGGCCTCTGATGCTCTGCTTTCACTTGCTGACAAGTGAGACATTCAGATAAAAATCGACGAATGTCCCGCTTCATCCCTGGCAACCAATACAGCATCTGTAAGTTCTTGTACATCTTGGTACCCCCTAGATGGATGGGATATGGAGATGTATGTGCCTCTGTCAAAATATCCTCTCTGATCGAATCAACACTAGGCACCCACATCCTTCCTCTGTACCTCACAATAACATCGGACACTGCGTAGAGTGAACTGCCCTTGGCTTCATCCTTTAGTCTCCATTTCTGTAATTTTTCATCTGAAGGCTGACCTCTACGGATTCGGTGTAGCAAAGAAGACTGGACTGTCAGATTAGACAACTTGGGAGCTCTGCTCTTAGGATAAACTTCTAGGCCAAACTTCTGAATCTCTGACTGAAGAGATCTCTGTACTGATAGCTGTGCTATGACTGCTACTTCCCTGCTCAAAGCATCTGCCACAACATTAGCTTTCCCTGGATGATAGCTAATTTCACAATTGTAGTCTTTTACTAACTCCAACCACCGTCTTTGTCTCATGTTCAGATCTTTCTGCATGAAGAAGTAATTTAGAATCTTGTCAGTGAATATCTGGCATTTATTTCTGTACAAATAATGTCTCCATATCTTCAACGCAAAGACAACAGAAGCTAACTCGAGGTCATGAGTTGGGTAGTTCTTCTCATGCACTTTCAACTGTCTGGAGGCATATGCTATGGCTCGACCATGCTGCATCAATACTGCGCCTAAACCGAGCTTAGAAGTATCGGTGTATAACACAAAATTGTCTTGCCCTGATGGCATGGCTAAAAATGGCGCTGCGATAAGAGCTTGCTTCAAAGTATCGAAGCTATTTTGACATTCTTCACTCCATAAAAACTTAGCATTTTTCTTAGTCAATGAAGTGAGTGGCACTGCAATCAAAGAAAACCTCTGAATAAATTTCCCGTAGTAGCCTGCCAAGCCTAGGAAACTACGGATCTCTGACGCGTTCTTCGGCTCAACCCATTCTTTTACTGCTGCCACTTTAGCTTGATCCACCTCAATGCCACTTCTAGATATGATATGTCCCAAAAATGCTACTTTCTCCAACAAGAATTCACACTTACTGAATTTTGCAAACAATTTGTGACTCCGCGAGGCTTGCAAAACTGTACCCAAATGCTGGTTGTGTTTCTCATGGTTCTTCGAGTATATAAGAATATCGTCAATGAATACTATGACAAACTAATCTAGGAAGGGCTGAAATACTCGATTCATTAGGTCCATAAAAATCGCTAGAGCATTCGTTAATCCAAACGGCATCACTAAGAATTCGTAGTGCCCATATCTAGTTTTGAAAGCTGTCTTATGAACTCTGCATCCTTTATCTTCAGTTGATGATACCCAGAACGTAGATCTATATTAGAGAATACTGTAGCTCCCTACAATTGATCGAATAAGTCATTGATCCTTGGTAATGGGTATTTGTTCTTGATCGTTACCTTGTTCAATTCTCGGCAATCGATACACAATCTCATGCTCCCATCTTTCTTACGAAGAGCACCGGTGCGCCCCATGGCGAGAAACTAGAGCGGATGAATTCTTTGTCTAGGAGCTCCTGAATTTGCTATTTGAGCTCTAACATCTCTACTGGAGCCAAACGGTACGGTGCCATGGAGATTGGCACAGTGCCTGGAACAAGGTCAATGGTGAACTCCACCTCTCTCTCTGGTGGAAGGCCTGTGATGTCGTCTGGGAAAACATCAGGAAAATCTCTGAAAACTGATACGTCAAATATCGACGAGGTGGGTGCGTCAGGTGTTGAAATAATACTGGCAAAAAACGTCTGACACCCCTTATATATAAGTTTCCGTGCTTGCATGCAAGAGATCATGCGAGTGAAACTTCTCCACCTGTCTAGCTCAAAAAGAAATTGCTCCATGCCCAACGGTCTTACCAACACTAATCTTTTCTGAAAATCAATTAGAACTCTGTTCTTCATCAGCCAGTCCATTCCCAAGATAATATCAAACTCTGGCATTGGCAACACAATCAGGTCGGCGTAAACTAGGTGGTCCTGTAGTTCAAGATCGAAATCTCTGACCACGCTAGTAGCTGATAACTCCTCCCCTGATGGGACTGTCACAGAGTAGCTCACGTCGAGTCCAATGGACTTGACATTCAAATAATTAGCGAACGTCTCTGAGATAAAAGAGTGAGTAGCCCCGGAATCTAACAAGGCCTTTGTGGCTACTCTCTTTATGAAGATATTTTCTGAGGGACGTTAGCACCGCACATAAAATTATACCCCAAAATACTAATCTTAACCTCATGCATAGTTGGAAATTTCTATCCAAAGTCTCCAAAATACGAAAACAACATGCTATTATTCTCAAGTAAAATTTGAAGCGTGAATGGCAAAAATAATAATACGGTGTTGAATTAGATAGGTTACAAGTCAGTAGAGCCGTGTCTGGGTTCGCCTCTTCGGCCTACATGGCGAACACTCTCCCCTGGGTCGGGTGCCTCCACTGTGGGCAGTCCTTCAGCATGTGATCACTGGCTCCACACTTGAAGCATTTGCCCGAGCCCCATAAACACTGCCCCATATGTTTACGATTGTATTTCGAGCACGGTGGGTACTCACCAGGCTTCTGGGAGCCTTCTTTTGCGGCATGAGACCTTTGTCTTTCGGCGGTCCTTGAAACGGCCTCTTTTCCTACTGTCCCTGGAATGGTCTCTTAAACTACTGCTGCTGGGGAGCCTGATAGGGCCTCTTGCCATACCTGTCATTCTCAATGTCTTTCTGGTCATGTTCAGCCGTCAAGGCTCTAGATACGGCAACAACATAAGTGGTAGGACCAGCAACTCTAATATCACGGTGCAAGACCGGCCGTAAATCATCAATGAAATGCCTCAGCTTCTCCCGGGCATCATTCGCAATTAGGGGCACGAAGTGATACCCTCTATCAAACTTCCTTACAAACTCTGCTACACTGTTGTCTCCCTGTCGCAAAGTCATAAACTCCCTGGTAAGGCGGGAGAGTACTTCCTCAGTGAAGTACTTGGAGTAAAACACCTCCTTGAAACCCTCCCAATTAATGGTCTGCAAATTTACTGACACAGACGCGCTCTTCCACCATAATCTAGCGTCCCCTGACAACAGAAAAGTGGGGCATCTGACTCTGTCTACATCCTGCAGCTCCATAAAATTGACTATCACCTCGATGGACTTAATCCATCCCACCGCTATCATCGAGTCTGTAGTCCCCGAGAACTCCTTGGGATCCATCCTCCTGAATCTCTCATACACCGCCTCTGGCCTGGGCAGGCTTGCTCCCGTATCTACTCCAACATTGTTCCCCGCAAACTCTATGAAGAACTGAGTCATCCCTGCAAGCACATGTGCTTGCATATCTGGCGGTGGGCGAGGAGGAGTGACCCTCTCCCCATCCCAGCCTCTCTATCCTCTTCACATGCCCCACGTGAAATCATACGTCTAGGAGGCATACTACTTCAACATTTACCCAACACGTAAACGAACATGCAAGAACATAATATCCACATCATAAGATGAACGTTAATCGAACTTAAACATGCACATGTTGAAATCATGACCTTGATGCGTACTACATGAAAGAATTTTAAGACTTTAAAACTTACAGACTTGAGGCGTGACTTCGTGAGCTTCTCGCAACCGGCAGTAGGCATAACCCTTTACAAGAACACCGCTCTGATAACAACTGTGGCAGACCGTAACCTTAAACTACTTTAAAATTTGTGGAAAATAAAAAATTTTCTTAAATAAGTAATGATATCTCAAAAAAAAAATACAAATAAAATGATTGTCTAAAGATTTGAAAGGTAAAAGAGCTTGCAACAAGTATTTGTTTAAACAGCGAGAAGTAATTTCATGAAAATCAAAGTAAATGAATATAACGTGTATAAAAATTCTTGAAAACTTAAGCGGTCCTCGGGTCAGGCCTCCACACCGTCCGAGCCAACTCACTGGTCCTCGTCTCTCGCCTCCTCAAACTCGTCCTCACCTGCATCGATCAAGTCTAGTGAGTCTAAAGACTCAACATATATAAACTTAGAATAGCAAGTAGTACATAATAAAACCACATGAATTTTAAAGTAGCCCATATGTACTTAAACTCAGAACATATTTATATAAACATACTTACATAAGTATAGACGTGCCATCATCTCATAAACATTTTCATAAATGTGTTGCATCATACATACTTAAACATGCATAATCATCATCATTTTGCGTAGAGATATGTTTCAAAGCAAGTGACCCATAACATATTATGCCTGATAAGACTAATCCACAGTACTGGGCTGGCAGAGATCATCACAGCCTTTCGACCGAGCATCCACTCCCACATACATAAGATCCACGGTCACGTTTTACCTGGTGGATTGGTCCCTGGTCATGCTTTACCGCTTTCCAATCCTGATCATAACCCGGTCATGCTTTACCTAAGTGGAGATGTCCCCAGACACGTTCTCCGGCTTCCAAACCCGTTCATAATTGGTCACAAGACAATTCGCATACCTCAAAAACATAAAACATTTTCCTATGCACGTCGAACATACTTATATAGTGTTGAGGGCTTCGTTGGACCTTGCTTGGGCGACTGCTGCACATGCTAAAACATTTATTTTACGGAATGCCTGGCGATCGGGCGATAATATCTTACCGCTCGGGTGTCGCCCGTCCAGAAGGCCTGGAGCTCGGGCAATAATATCTTACCGCTCGAGTGCCGCCTTTTAAGCGGTTCCCAACGAAGCCAGAAACAAAAAATCCTCAAGAAAAACACATTTTATAGCAGTTTAAGCAGTCACACGAGAAAAATCATAACTCACTCGTCTGTCGTCTAAAAATTACGAATTTATTGTCAAATCGAAGATATCAAAAAGTACTACGTTTTATATGTTGAAAGTTTTTCTAGAAAATTGATCAAAAATTCACAGGATTCGAAATGATAGTAGATTCGATTTTTGAGATCTAAAAATTGTTCCAAAAATTGTTTCAACATCATTGCTCAAACTTTGCATAACATAAACGGATTTTTACATACAATATGCATCGAAATATTTACTATGACAAGATCGATGCAAAAAAATAAAATAATATACATGCATTTACGTTATAACGCACGAAGATAACGAATACCGGCGCGGTGGATTGCGGAGGATGACCGGGAGACAATTGCTGCACGTTTTCTTGCTAGAAAATGAATGTAAATCTTCAGGAATTTTGCAAGGAAAAGGGGTGGCTGCTGCTGAATTTCAATAACCCTAGTTTTGCCCCTTCAAATGAACATGTATGTGCGTGTGTTGTGTGTGTGTATAGCGTGTATGTGTCTGTGATTAAGGAGTTAATTATGGAGTTAATTATTTTAATGAAAATACTAATAACCGATTAACATGCTAACTAAAATACTAATCTAACTCTTTAATCTCACTCAAAGATTTAATAAAATAATTAAATACTAAAATTTCAAGATTAAAATTCTCAAATTCAAATTAGTATTTTTGAAAAGGTTAAAATCTTAAAATCACCTAATAAATTAAATTAGGCTTTAAAATGATTAAAATTTCATAAATCATTTAAAATACCATTTTTTTGACTTGAAATAAAATACCACATAAATCATCACTGGTCTCTTTTTCCGATCTCGTATCGAATACTTGCTTGTAACATAAAACTCAAGAAAACGTTTTAACGTGCATCAAATAAACATGTAATAATTTAAAATAACGCAATTTATAAATCATGCATCGTTAAAAATCATTTTAAAATTAAATAAATAATTTAACAATTTAATAAATAAATGGGTTTAACGTGTACTTTCTGGGCACTACATAATCATGTTTAGTTAACTAAGTAGAATTCGGGCTACTACATTTTCCCTCGCTTAAAAAGATTTCGTCATCGAAATCAGGTTTAGAGGATGAACAAAACTGAATAATAATATCGTTATTACATCTCAATTGTTGTTGAATACAACTTATATTTGGATTACAACTGAAAACACAAATACATCCAAAGTACAAATACTGTACAACTCAAAAGAGCTCTGGATGCTTTGAACGCATACGGCTCTCTAACTCCCAAGTGGCTTCTTCAGTGCTTCTGCGCTGCCACTAAACTAAGACAAGAGGAATGATCTTATTCCGCAACACCTTGTCTTTGTGTTCGAGAATCTGAACTGGTCGCTCTACGTAAGACAAATCCGAATCAAGTTAGACTTCAGTTAGATGTAAGATGTAGACTCATCTACTACATACCATCTCAACAAAGATACGTGGAACACATCATGAATATTCGATAGGTACGGCGGCAATGCAATTCTGTGAGCCAAATCTCTAATGCTTTCCAATATCTCAAATGGACCAATAAACCTCGGAGATAGCTTACCCTTGAGACCAAATCTCATCCTGCGAAAAGGCGAAACTCGGAGAAACTGTTATCACCTGGCTGAAATTGAAGAGGCCGACACTTGGTATTCGCATAACTAGCCTGTCGATCCTGTGCAGTCTTAATCCGCTTCTTGATTACTGCAACCTTATCAATAGCATGCTGGACTAACTATGGTCCCTCAACATGTCGTTCCCCAAATCGTCCCAGAATAACGGAGTACTCAATGTCGCCCGTACAACGCCTCGAATGGTGCCATACCAATACTACGATGATAGCTGTTGTTGTACACGAACTCAATTAAAGGGAAATGATCTTGCCAAGCAGTTCTGAAATCCATAACACACGCATGCAACATATCCTCACGCGTACGGATAGTCCTCTCTGACTGATCGTCAGTCTCCGGATGATAAGAAATACTCAGACTCAATGAAGTACCCAATGCTGACTGAAAACTACCCCAAAACCGTGAGGTAAAACGAGGATCTCTGTCATTGACAATACTGACTTGCACTCCATGCAAATGTACAATATCTTGAATGTACAATCGAGCCATACGATTGAAAGTGAAATCACGGTTATATGGAAAAAAATGAGCAGACTTGGTGAGTCGATCCACCACCACCCAAATAGCATCACTGTTATTCGAAGACAATGGCAAGTGAGTCATGGCAAACTAGACACTTGGAGACAAACCGATACACGCTGCGCTTCATCTCTTTCCACCAAAATCGCGTCCTCAAGTCTTTATACATCTTGTTGCTTCCCGGATGAACACTCAACTTGCTGCGATGAGCTTGAGACAAGATCTTTTCCCTCAAAGTGTCATCCTCTGGTACTACAACTCGACTAGACATACACAGAAGACCATCAGATCGATAGTGGAAACCGCTATCTCCATCAGTTAACCGAGCTAATCTCTTAGTTTTGAGATCAGACATCTGAGCATCTCGAATCTGAGTGAACAAAGCTGGCTCAGATAAAATGATAGCAACACGAATGCTCTCCATACCCTTCTGATGCTTGAATTTAAACCCCAACAAACAACAATCTTGGACAACACTAGACATAGTACTGGTCTGAAGTGCATAAGCTCTCACATTGCGACTAAGAGCATCTGTTGTGAGATTCCCAGAACCTGGATGGTACTTAATCACACAGTCATAATCCTTAAGTAGATCCATCCAACGATGTTGTCTCATGTTCAACTCAGCCTGAGTGAACAGATACTTCAGACTCTTATGGTCATTAAAGATTTCAAACTGAACACCGTACAAATAATGACGCCAGATCTTCAGCGCAAACACAATAGCTGCCAACTCCAGATCATGAACAGGATAATTCTCCTCGTGAGATTTCAACTATCTGAAAGCATAAGGGATCACATGACCATTCTGCGTCAACACACACCCTAAGCCCTGCAAAGATGCATCGGTGTAGACACTGAAACCATCAGATCCTGATGGTAATGCCAAAACAGGTGCAGAAGTCGGCGAAGCTCTCTGAAACTATCTTCGCACTCAGATGACCACTCAAATGGAACATCCTTCCGAGTAAGCTGCGTCAATGATCTAGCTACCTGAGAAAAATTCACGATGAAGCAAAGATAATACCATGCCAGACCCAGAAAACTACGGATCTTGGCCACTGTCATCGGACGTGACCAATTCAGCACTGCCTCAATCTTGCTAGGATCCACAGAAACACCTTCCTTGGAAATCACATGACCAAGGAATACTACAAGATTAATCCAGAACTTGCACTTACTCAGCTTAGCATACAATTGCTTCTCACGAAGAATCTGCAACACAATCCTCAAGTGCTGGGCATGCTCCTCCACACAGTGAGAATAAAACAAGATATCGTCGATGAAAACCACAACAAACTGATCTAGATAATCTCGAAAGACTCGATTCATAAGATCCATGAACATGGCTGGTGCATTCGTCAATCTGAATGGCATCACTAGAAACTTGTAATGCTCATATCTAGTACGGAATTGAGTCTTGGAAATATCAACATCTCTGACTCTCATTTGATGATAACCAGATTGCAAGTCAATCTTGGAGTACACAGAAGTACCTTGAAGCTGTTCGAACAAGCCAACAATACGAGGTAATGTATACTTGTTTTTTATCGTCACACGATTCAGCTGGCGATAACAAATACACAGTTGCATCGATCCATTCTTCTTCTTGACAAACAAGACTGGATCTCCCCAAGGTGAAACACTTGGGCGAATATAACCTTTATCAAGAAGATCCTACAACTGCTGCTTCAATTCCCTCATCTCTAACGGAGCCAGACAATAGGGTGCACGAGAAATTGGTACAGTCCCTGGAACTAACTCTATGCCAAATTCCACCTCTCTAATCGAAGGAAAACCAAGAATCTCATGTGGGAAAACATCAGGAAATTCACAAACCACTGGAAGATCATCTATATCAACAATATCTGTGGATGAATCAATCGCATAGATGAGGTAGCCTTCCCCGCTCGACTCTAAAGCACGACAGGCTTTCAGAGCGGATACCACTGGCATCGGAGGTCGCGCTCCCTCACCATAGGAAAACCAACTAGAGCTCTCAGTCGTATGAAACTAAACAAGCTTCTTGTAATAATCCACAGTATCTCGGTTGGTGGTCAACATATCTATACCCAGAATACAATCAAAGTCTTCCATCTCTAGGATCATAAGATTCGCAGTCAACTCATTACCCTCAAAATCTAAAGGACAACCCATCACTAGACGCTTCGCTAACACCGAATGACCCACCAGAGTAGAAACAGAAAGAATGACGTATAGAGAAACATACGGTAACTTATGACGCTTAACAAATTGTGCAGATATGAATGAATGTGATGCTCCGATATCAATAATAACAAAAGCAGGAATACCGCATAAACGAAAAGTACCTGCTATGACTCTCCTTGTCTCATCTGCAGCCTGATCCTGGTTCAGCGCAAATACCTGACCCTGGGCATGAGGTCGAAGATTCGAACCGCCCACTGCCTGACCCTGTGTCCTCTGCTGAACAGTTGTCTGAGATCCGGAACCAGATCCTGCTCCGCCTCGCAACTGAGGACAATTCTTCTTAAGATGACTCATTTCTCGGCGCTGAAAACAAGCTCATGCGGCTGTTCGACACTGCTCAGATGGATGGTTCTTCCCACAATGCACATAAGAAACCTTCTTCTTACCAAAGCGAAAAAAACCGCTAGATCGAGATCCAGATCCAGAAGAAGAAGAACCAAACTTCTTGAAAGACTGAGCTCAAAGTATTCGGAGGTCGAGAAGACAGAATAGATCTACCACGTTGCAGATTGATCTTTGCCTGGCGACACTAGTTCACTAACCCCTCATAAAAAATAGGATCATCGCAGACAGTGACTCGATCAAAGATCTCCAGGTTAAGGCCCTGAAGAAAATGGTCATACTTGGCCTCAGAACTGCCACTATGAGGAGTGAAGGGCAACAACTCCTGATACTCATCAACAGACATACTCCGCTGCTTAGGACTTAGAAGTTCAATTGTCTTTGCTTGGCGAAGGGCTGGAGGAAAATATAGTTGCATGAAAGCTGCACGGAAATCGGCCCAAGTCACCCTACCACGAGACTGGACTATCGGCGCAGAAGTCGATCGCACCACTTGCGCGCACGCCCCTCGAGAAGAAAACCAAGGGTCTCCATCTGCTGCTCCTCGGTGCACTGGAATGCACGGAAACAACTCTCTATACGTTCTAACCAATCCTCCGCAGCATCAGGAGTCTCACCACCAACTAAAGGCTTAGGTACCATCTGAATGAAACGGTGCATCTCAACGCTTAGGGCCATCTTGACGATGACGATGCTCATGATGACGCCTACGATTGTCCTGGTCACCGAACGACCTACACTGCCATGACTACTCTCATCATTAAGGTGGTCATCCATCACTACAAGAAAGAATGGAGGAAAACAGTCAAATGGTCAACGGAATTCCCAAAACAGAATCTATATCAAAAAAATCATATGCATGCTCTGATACCATAAATGTAGTGACCCGTTCCAGAATCACCTACTAAACAAGAGCTAAGCATACAATTAACCTAAATAACAATAATCAGAGATAATTGCGGAAACGGTCAATAAACAATAATTATACAACCCAATCAAAGTCCAGAATTACTTAAATCAAAATATACGGTACAATTATATCGAATCAAAACAGAACTAATAAACTAAATCAACCAGCTATTCAACGTCCTCCTCCTCCTCCTGAGTCATCCAACCTGAGGCCTGCCCCATGGGAATGGGGTGTCCAAGATAAACAAAACCGAGGACGTGAGTTATAAGAATGCCAGTACAAAAGCATAAGTATACAAACCTATATGACATGCACATGCTATGATATGATACCAGAGTAGTCAAGAAACATGAATCACAAAAGATCTCAACATGCTCAGTCTAGAGGCGCCAAGTGGATAGTGTCGCGCGGTACTCCTCTGGGTCAATACATCCACTACAAGATCAAATGTGGACCTGAAATGTCTCGGATCACCGAAGCCCTCCCGACCCGTCGGCCACTGTGTACTCTCGGTGTCCATGCGTCCACAAGACAGGGCTGAGCAGCCCTACAAGATATAGCTTATCTCAAAAGAGATACAGCTCAACAGTAAAGGCTATCTTGAAGGAGATATGGCTCAACATGAAATGCAACATGCATAATAAAGCGTGGCATACTAGCATTCATCATATGACATTTATCAATGCAGCAAATAATCATGCAAAACATATAAGAATGTATACTCGATCAGGATATCTCGGATATTACTTTCGTACCTATATCACTGCAATCCAAATCCAAAGGAAAAACCAGAACAACCAGGTCTAGTCCAAGCCTATACATCAAGTGAAAACCATCACTAAAATGTTTCTACCAGACTTAACTAGAGTATCAAATACTCTTGAAATAATAATGATACAATTCCAAACCTTCGTCTGTCCTCAGCCGGCTGATGACGATGCTCTGAGTCCAACTTGTCCAAGTTCGAACAGTTCGTTCCTTAATGTTTCATTCCCTAGCTGCCATGTCCGAACTGCTCTGTCCTGTCCGGACTGCTCAGCTCTGTCCGGAATGCTCTGTCCTGTCCCAACTACTCATCTCGGTCCGGACTGCTCTATCCTATTCGGACTGCTCTGCTCTGACTTTCCTGGATTGCTCTGCTCTGTCCGGACTGCTTTGCTTTGACCTGCCCGGACTGCTCAGCTCTTTCCACACTGCTCTCTAAGATGGCTAGAACACACAAAAACCACTTCACAATGAGAAATCCTATAGTCTATTTACAGACCTTAGTTCGGGACTCCCGAGCCCTTTCATGCATGGACGTGTCAACCCAATGCCATGCACTTTGACACCTGTCCGGACACCTGTCACTCGGCCACATGCACAAAGACACTTATCCCGACTTGTGACACGTTACTAGATGCCTCATCTTACTATCCCGACCTCCATCTTCGTTCCCTAACTAACATACCAGTTCGGACATATTCCCTAGCACCAGTTCAAACTCAGCCACTTCTTCTCAGCCATGTCTGTTCAGCCACTACCTAGGCTGCCATGACTTCTGAAATCAGGTATGACTTCTGAAATCAGCTATGGCGGTTCCAATGCCAATTAACACATGATTTACTTAATTAAAGACACTTAATAATGTTTAGTTAACTAAGTAGAATTCGGGCTACTACAGTGGCTCGGTGGTGGCTTGACGGATTTGGATCGTGGCTCGATGGGAGGAGCTAGGGTTTGGATTTTTGAGTTTAATAGGAAATAGCTCAAACTATGGTTCACGGGGGTCGGTTCATGGTTCATGAGGGTATTTTAGGTATTAAAATATTATGTTTAAAATTTGAGAAGAAAATAGTTAAGTTTAAATTAATTCGGGAACTAAGCACTTTACGAATTATCAATTAAGGAATTAAATCAAAAAGCTCGAGTTTACGTTAAATAAAAATATTAAAAATTTAATTTAAGCTTAAATAATCATTTGGGATGGTCTCGAGTCAATAAAAGTAAGAAAAAGTCAAAATCGAGAAATTTTAAGTCAAGGGGCAAAACGATCATTTTACACATGGGTAGTACGAAAAGGGTTGGCAGTGTCCCGTGGAATCATAACGCATGTTAAATGATATTTTTTAATGTTTATGATGAAAATATGAGATTTTATGATTTATGATAAAGCTGTGAAATTTTTACTGTTAATGCTATTTTTCAAATATGGAAATGATACGATATTTATGATAAAAAGGAAAAAAGAAAAAAGAAAAAAGAAAAAAGAAAAAAATATTTTGTAGGATGTGAATTGACTGTGACATAAAAGATATGATATATGACTTTTGAGAATATCGTGAGGGAAAAGACCCAGAGAGAGCCCGTTTACGGGAGAAGGCCCCAGAGGGAGCACAACGATCGTATTTTCATTTTCCATCGGTGCCTTGTACCCGTCCCCATGCGCAATGGTGAGATAAGACTGATCATTCGACCAGAGGATAAATGCTATTCACTTTCAAGGATCAAACTTCACCCAAAATAGTAAATGATTGAAAGCTTTACGATTTTATGATTTATGATGAAACTGTTATTTTTAATAAAAGTATGATTTTAATGTAGGTGCTTGTATATATATTATTTGGTACTCATGTTTAGAACGTGCTGAGTCATTAGACTCACTAGGGTTGAATGTTGCAGGTGATGATGTTATTGAGGGAGGCACTGATGCTTGAGTGGATCGAGGAAGGCAGTACACTCCCAAAGGACTTTACTTTCCGCATTAGCTTGATAGTTAAAAAAAATTCTAAAGATTTTGTTAATGATTTAATAGGGATTTTATGCTTTATTTTGAAGTTAGTTTCAAGTATGGATGAGGGATTTTGTTAATTTATGATTTAAGGATTTTATGCACTAGAGATATTAAATGTTAAATTATTTTGATTTATGAAAATGTTAAGTTATTTTTAAAGGGTGAATTTCGAAAATTGATGTTCTGTATAAAAAAAAAAATTAGTAGGATTTTAAAATAAAAGTAGTGGACGTTTCAGTTCGTATCAAAGCGAAGGATCGCCAAAAGGTTGTGTTACTGCCACTCCGAGAAACTCAAGAAATCACGCCTCAAGCGTGTGAGTTTTTACTGCTTTAAATTTTATATATTAAAGTTTAAATGCTTTTATGATACATGGATTAAGAGGTTGTATGTATTGTCCTAAAATCTAAATGCTTGTATAATATGGAAATTTGGTGGTTGCACAATTTTTTTAAATAATTAAATGCATGTTGGTTACGTGTTTTGGACGGCGTGTACAATTATACTTCAGATACGTGAGGAGAATTTGGTCTTTGTGTATCTCAAATTTTGTACTACCTAATATTAAGTTGAGGCGATTCGAACTTGGTGATTTAGGACTGCATATTTCGAAAGTTATACTGTGTAGGAAGTTAATTTCGAATTTGATAGTTATGGGCTGAATTTTAAGGAATCGTGAACTTAGGGACTGAATTATAATTAAAACAATTTGAGGTACTTAATTTCAAGTTTTTGGAAATATTAAGGGTGATTTCGCTATAATAAAAAATATAGAGGGCTTAGTGTATGAATCTTGAAACGTCTACTTATTCGTTTTCTTAAAACGTGCTAAAATTTTTTTTATTTAGATCTATACACATACATATACAAAAATACATTTGTACCATTTTTAAAATAAACCTCCAACTAGTACTTGAAAATCAAAAGGGAAAATAGTCAAAAAAAGAAATCGTAAATCGTTTTACCAAAACTAAAAAGCAATAAATGTTGAAAAGAGTAGCTCATACTAAACCTCTCAAAATCTCTCAAAAAGCATAAATAATATGTCGTAAAAATCTTTAACTTAAAATCATAAACTTAAATGCGGAAATAGAAGCGCTGGTCCTCGGGTTATGTGCACCGACAGTCCAGCAAGTCACTCGTCAAGACCTCCAATATCATAGTTATTTATATCACCTGCATCATACACACCTAGTGAGTCTAAAGACTCAACACGTCCTATCTTTGATAACAAGTAATACGTAATACAGTTAACACATAACAGTGAAAAATACTCGTACTTAAAATATCATTTTCTTAATAATGCATAAACTTTAAACTTAAACATTTTCAAAAAAACATAAACATATCACATAAACATATTCATATTCATATCCATATCCATTTTCATATTCATGTTCGTGTTTGTTGAATTCAGATCGTG
This sequence comes from Primulina huaijiensis, assembly GCF_012295235.1. NCBI lineage: Eukaryota > Viridiplantae > Streptophyta > Magnoliopsida > Lamiales > Gesneriaceae > Primulina > Primulina huaijiensis. The sequence goes on from NC_133312.1 coordinate 17,187,025, forward strand.
ATTGTGACTCGTATTCTTGATCGTATTGGGCGATGGATCCATCTAAAGAAAACCACAGTACTGGGCGATGGGGGACACCAGCAACACTCTCACCGGTCAACTGGGCCTTCGTATTTGTATTCGTATTCGTATCTGTATCCAAGGAAACTCGATCGTCGGACTCCCACTGGGACCATAACCCTCACGATATTTCCAACATGTAGTAGTCACAATCCCTTCACATCCTTCAACATTTTATCACCACTTAATAAAAACATGTATATCATATCATTTTATTTTGAAACCAAGCATGCAACATATCTTTTAAATGTCCAATTTAATCCTTAATCATCAATGAACATTTAAAAATCATATTTCAACATATAAAAATTCATAACATGTTACATAATCATATTAGCATATAAAACAGCAAATAGGGCACTGCCATGACGTTTACTAATTTTCCTGTGTAAAAAGACCGTTTTACCCCTGGACGTGACATTTTACGTTTTTGACGTTTTATTGATTTTCTTGACTCTAGAATGTCTCAAATAATTATTTAAGCATAAAGTAAAATTCCCATAATTTTATTTAGCTTAAAAACTAGGCTTTTTAATTAATTCGTAATTACTCGTTTTGAAGGCGTTTTAATTCCGAAAAATCCCAAACTTTAATATAAAATTCCTAAATTTTAAATTTAGTTTTTTTATATTATTTTAGCCCCTATTAACCACAACTCGACCCCCGTGAACCGTTTTTCGATTTATTTTATTTTAGAAACCCTAATATGACACCTAATCTTCGACCCCGAGCCAACTTTCGATTTTATCGAGTCACCCCCAACCCATAATGAACCAGACCCTGACCAACACCCTTAGGTACCCTACTGGAACCTAGGAACCCATGGAAACCATCCTTAGCCCCTTAACCGAACCATAACAGCCATCCCATGTAGTGGCCGAGAACTCATAAGTGGACAAGGACTCATGTTTAGATGTCTAGGACTCTAGCCCATGACTTGGCTCTCTAACCAGCCTCTCCAGCACTCGCCTAGGACCCTTAGGACGCATCCTGACCCAGCCTTCAAACCCCAGGCAGAGCCCCACGACCCCGACCAAACTCTGAACCCTGCGCGCCCCATGACAGTTCTCGGGTAGGAGTCCTTGCTGTCAAGGTCTCCTCCCAAGCCCCTTAGCTCGAGTCCTAGCATGGCTAGGACTCTTCCCCTGACCCCCCTCTGAGCTTGGCTAGCCCTGGACAGAAGCCATGACCAAGCCAAGCCGTGATGACACAAAACCGAACCGTGTACCCCATGACAGCAACCTGTGCACCAGCTTGAGTCTTGTGGCTCGTGTGTGGTGTTTAGGTGACATTTTAGGAGTCTTAATTTACGTAGAACAGTGCTTGATCAATACCTACATCATGGCAGCCATCATAGCATACAAAAACATGAATTTGAGAATCAAAACCTTGCTTGAAATTCCATGTTATATACCAAAAACGAAAATACAAATAGGTGACACTTGTTTTTCCATGTTTTCATGCATAAAATAATATGGTGTGATGATGTAGTGAAGGAAAGAATAAGCGTGCCTTTGCGTATTTAATGCACGATTAATTGTTGATGACGACGAAGAACGGAGCAAGACCTTAGCTTTGAATTCCCTTGAGTTCCACCGATTTTTTTTAAATTGATGATGGTGTGTGCCGTGTATTTTCGTGGCTAGGGTGGAGAGCAACTTTCAGAATTGTGGCCGTGTAGTTTTGTAGGGTTTTAGGAGATTTAACACATATTATATACTAATTAATCACTAACAAGGCTTTAGGCCTATTAAGCCAACAATTTGGGCCCATTAGTCTTAATTAGGATCTAATTAGAATATTAAAAATAGTTTTGGTAAAAATAGTTTGTAAATTAAATAGCCGAGTTGCTAAAAAGTTCATATTTTTGTTGAAAAACCAACACCGATAAAATTTACGTCCCGGCGTATAAATTCACCTCAAAACTCCCTTATTTTCAAAATATGAAAAAGCATCTCCTTTAATTTAAATAATTAAAAACAATTATTTAATAAAATCATTTTCTATTTTTCAGCCCTCGGTCTCCGTTCTTCGATCGCAACTTGAATATCCTTTAAAAATACTGTTTTATGAAAAATGACAATTAAATCATATTAACACAAAATCATGCATGACACAATAATTTAGCAATTAAGTCAATTAATTACTCGTTTTTCAAAATTCCTAGATTTGCATGCAGTTGGGTTACGTCGTCTTAATTTTGGACCTTACAAATCTGAAAACTTGGAGGGCTAAAATGTGAAAATTGTGGGGCTAAATTGGAGAATTCAAGAATCTTTGGGTCTTGATTGCAAATTTTAGGAGAATTATGGGGTCATTTTAGCAATTCTCGAAATCTATGGGAGACTTTTTGCATAAAATTCAATATTTTGAGGAGCTAGGAATGCGATAAGTTAGGCTTAATCGAATAATCCGAGAACTTTGGGATTTATATTACAATTTACTGAAAAATAAAATGGTCTATTTGAAAGTAGTCAGAAAGTAAATTACAAATTAAGGGTTACATAAGGAATTGCGATTGAGGAAATTATACAGATATGTAAGTATGAGGATGCTAGGAAGAACGAGAAATATGGGTATTAGCAATTTTGACGAGAAAGTAAGATTCGTCGAATTAATAATTCTTGGGTATCATAGTGGATTATAGAGGATTACGATTGTATTATATGTATTATAATTTTATGACGTGAAGAACAAAGGATATAAATATCGGGAATAAGATTTAATCGACAATATTATTATTTTTGGTTTTATCGTAAGATACAAATACCTTTTGGTTCAACGATTGCTATGGTATCGGAAAGTTTGGGAGTTCTGTACTGTAGATTCCAGAATTTAAGTAGATAATCGGGGGGACAAATGTCGGAGGGAGAAAACCAGTAAATGGAATTCGTGTATAAAGTAATGTTATGAAGGAATAGATGAATACAAAAAAAGAATATTGGAGTTCGTAAAATTTTTGTAAGTTTCATTTTATAAGGTTTGAGAAAAATATTTGGGGACTATACGAGATAATTGCAAAATGTGAGAAGTAAGTTAAAAGAAAAAACTTCATTTTGGGTTGACACTGCAATTGCTGTGATTTCTAAGGTCTAGAAACCTCCATTTTGAACTTTGTCCCTAAATCTTATAAGGATGGACTCATTTGAGGAAATGTTTAAAGTTATTAAGAAACAACTCATAGTGTCATAAAATAGTTATTTCTTTTGAGATTATGAAATTGAGAATCTAAGTTCTAATTGGTGATTAAGAGTATAATTGTTACTAAGAGAAATTTATTTTGGAACCAATTTGAAATATGCATTGGGAGTATGTAGTAAATTTTATTAGGTGAATAATTTATGATTTACAGATGCTAGGTTCTGTGGACTATGAGATTTATGGTAATAGATGGAACTGAAACCTCATGGATAAATTTTCGAGTTCCAATATAGGAAATATTATTTTTGGGTCAAGGATTTACCTTGTGAACATTTTATCCTTAAATCATGAAAGCAGCTAAACATGTATCATTTAAACATTCAGGTGATAACATTAAAATATTTAAAACATTTAAAATCATACAAACTTACAGACTTGAGGCTTGAAGACTGAGCTGCAGAAGCTGGCGGTGACACAACTCTATACAGGACCCTTGCTCTGATACCAACTGAAACGTCTACTAAATTTTTTTTTGAAAACTAATACTCGAAAATTATATTTAAATGCATGCATGCATGCAATACTGCTGAAAATTCACATTTTAAAATTATTATTAATCAACTAACAGGTAAAAATACTGCAGTTAAAATTCATGACAAATCGTCATCCCCAAACTTACATTTTAAAAATAAATCAAATATGAAACATGTGAAACTCCTGATAACCAACAACATAATAAAAAGACATAGTATGAAAATATCCAAAATCACTCATATCTCAAAACATGATGTGCGGAAAACACGGTCCTCGGGTTCGCGTGCGGACATCCAACTCTGCCTACTTAGTCTTCGACACCTCCAATCTCCTTATCAATATGTTCACTTGCATCATTCATATCTAGTGAGTTTAAAAACTCAACACACTTGTGACGTTATAACGAGTACACATACATAACATGCAACAGTGAAAAGTACTGTAATCAAGATATATTTCATGATCTTAAAAGCGTAAACTTAAACATATTGTATAAAAGCATAACGTGCCAAAACATGTCTCATCATAATCATCATATATGTATACATTTTCTTGATTGAATTCAGTTAGTTAGTTGTGACTTTCATATCAGTTCTATCGTATTAGCTCTTGATCTATCTACGTATAACCGTGGTACCCGGCGGCGGGGACATCAACGACAGTATTACCCATCCACTGAGCATTGGCCTTACATATCATCGTATACATATATATGTTAGTCACAACCTGTAATATCCAAGCCTGGTGAACGGTACGGTTTAAGATTTTGTATGCTTATGGACTATTTGGTTAAGCTTATGTATAGTTTTGATGTTAAGAGTTGTGATATATGGTTTATAGTATTGTTGTTTATAGTTTTTGTGTAGTTGTTGTAACATCGTTGCGATTTAATTCATGGTAATTCGTATGTTAAGCCAATTGTTATGAGGCCAATTGGAGTGGTTAGATAAGACATAGAGGTGTAACTTTTTTATTTTGAGTTTTGTTCAAATCATTGTGGAAGGTAAGCCAAAGTGCCCTGAAGTGTGTCGTGTGTTTCGACGTTCCTCCAGTGACACATGTTGAGAGATTTAGCATAACGTTTCACTCAGACCTCCAAATGATCTGATATTTGGAGAGGTTCAAGAAACGACATAGAGCTACAACTTTGTAGTTTACCATTTTTCCAAATTATGAAGGGCAGAAGCGTTTCGGAGGCAATCTTTGGAGAAGCTGTGCGTAGAGTAACCAGAGTGCACCCGCACTCTATTGTTCAGTGCACCCGCGGTGACCAGAGTGCACCCGCACTCCAAAATGTAGCGCACCCGCGGTTTACTGTTTCAGCTTTTTGGATGAGGTGCCGAAGGCATAGCGCACCCGCAGTGCAAGGGATAGCGCACCCGCGGTCCGTGAACAGTAAAGTCGTGTTTTTGGATTTAAGTGCTTAAATACATGAGTTGGTTCACTTTTCCCTCATTTCTCTCCTCATTCTCGATTTCTTCAGCTCAAGGGAAGATAGGGTTCCATTTTCTTTCTTTTATTTCTTAGATTCAAACTTCTTGTTGGATTATTGAAGAGAGAACAAGGTTATTTTGAGTTCAAGGAGCTAAGGTAAGCTTGTGGCTTTGATTATTTCTTGGTTTATGGTGTTGGGAGAAGTCTTGGGTATTTATAGTGTGTTAGCTTTATGAATTTTATGGTATGGGTTTATGATTTTTGAGATGTTGATGGTGAAGTTTATGGTTTATTGTTGTAGGTTGTGTACCAAGAGAGTAGATTCAAGGTTCCAAGTGTTGTAAGTGGAATTTCATTTCTTGTGCTCACATGATAATATATGTATTGTGTTTCAATGATTTTAAAGTGTTATTCCCTTCCATTTGATTCATGCTATGTATTAATACACCTTGTTGTATATTAGAGACATTCTTATGTCTCAATTATGTTAAAGGGAATACAAAAGAAAATAGAGTCTTCAAAGTGTTTGTTTTAATGCCAAAGAGAGAATTCAAATGTTTTATTGGATTGATAGATACATAGCCAGAGATTGCATGCAATAAGTTGATCAACGACCATAGGCTTATATCCCTCAGAGTTATCGATTCATATCGATGGGATAGAGGCACAGAGACAGAGATACTATATAGATATCAATCCAACAGAGAAAAGAGAAATACCATCGTTATTGTCATTCATTCTATGATATTCGTGTTTCAGAGTTGATGGTATTTAATGTTTTCAAAGCCATGTTTTACAGAGTATGGTATATGTACATTGCTATGTAAGAGTTCCACTTGCTGAGTTTCATATTCATTTCAGTTATTCATGTGATGCAGATAAGAGCGACGGGCCGGGACGTTGATTGGAGCTGGGGTCATATGCATAAGAGAGGGAAGGAAGAAGACTATTTTGCAAGTATTTTGACACGATCACAAAAATGATGTTTTGTATTTTGTTGCCTCATTTGATTGATCATGTATTAACTTTTGTTTATATATTGTAATGTATTTTAAATCCTTCCTCCCTTCAAAGAAAATTTTAAATTCCGCTGTTATTTTATTAAAACCGGTTAGAGGTGTTACATTTAGTGGGATCAGAGCACCGTTCTTCGGACCAATGCATATGACTTCGTCTACTTTCAACAGTGTGGGTATATCTTCTTCTACATCTAATTATTGTTATTGGTTGATATGTATTATGTGAGCACATTGTAGGAGTATGCCTCCTAAGAGAAAGGCTTCAGAGGGTGAGCATAGTTCTTCCTCTAGAGTCGTCGATGAGTTCGGCAAGCTACTGAAAGAGCAAGCTAAGGTCCATAGTGAGCAAATCTAGCAGTTGCTCCGTATGCAAGGTACAGGCCAAGGTAGAGGTCAAGGAAGAGGCCAAGTAGCTCAAGCAGTTGGGACCGATGGGATCTTTACTGCTTTCAAGAGAATGGATCCGTCGGAATTTGCAGGAAGCACTGATCCATTGGTGGATGTAGAGTGGGTCAAAGCTCTTGAGGCGATTTTCGATCATCTCAACTATGAAGATAAGGACAGAATCAGTTGTGCAGTGTTCATGCTAGTCAAGGCTGCACGCATTTGGTGGAATGCTACCAAGGTAGGTGTTGATGCTCCAGCATTGAAGTGGCAAGGGTTCACTGATCTTTTCTATGACAAGTACTTCCCAGAAGCACTTCGAGCTCGGAAGGTGACTGAGTTTTTAGAGCTTCGTCAAGGAGGTATGAATGTTGATGAGTATATTCTGAAGTTTGAAGAGGGCTGTCTGTTTGCTCCGTATATTGCCTCCAATGACAAAGACAAGGGTGCTCATTTCATTAGAGGCCTTCGAGCAGAAATCAGAAGGGACATCAATATGTCGAAGGCGGTGACATTCAAAGAGATTGTGTCTAAGGCTTTGTTGGCCGAGCAAGATGAGAAAGACATTGCCAGAGAGAGACAGGCGAGGCAGCAGTTTGTTGCTCAAAGAGGTCAAGGTTCGAGCCAAAGAGGAAAGGACCATTTTAAAGGGAAAGGCAAGTTGGAGCCGAGTCCTAAACCACCGACAGTTCCATCTGATCCTGAGAAGCCATTGTGTCCCAAGTGCAGTAGACATCATCGGGGAGAGTGCAGATTTGGTACTCATACTTGTTACCGTTGTGGCACTGCAGGCCATATAGCCAAGGATTGTCCAAGAGGCTCGAGTAAAGAGAAGGTGCAGGGTCGCATCTTTACCATGACAAAGGAAGGTATAAACCATGATTCTTCTGTGATCTCTAGCACTATTTTAATTTCAGGCAGAGTAGCTACGACATTGATTGATACAGGTGCTACTCATTCTTTTATGTCTGAACTATTTTTGAGATCTTTGGGTATAGTTCCTTCTGTTATTCCCCTCCAGTTTAATGTTGTTTTGCCTTCGGGAGATGTGTTGTGCCCAACATCTATTGTGTATGCGTGCTCTGTTCAAATTGATGGGCGAGTTGTTTATGCCGACTTGATTGTTATTCCGATGGTTGCGTTTGATATTATACTTGGCATGGATTGGCTATCAACTTACCGTGCAGTGATTGATTGCATTGCTAAGACGGTGAAATTTGCAGATGATGGCAATAGGGAAGGTTTGTTCGCCAGTGCAGGTACTTCGCTGATCCTTCCTTTTATTTCGTGTCTTGAGGCTAAGAAGTTGTTGTTTAGAGGTTGTGATGGGTTTTTGGCTTCGATTGTGGATATGGATAGAATTGTGAAGTTGAATATTGATGATATTGATGTTGTGAGAGAGTTCTCTGATGTATTTGAGGATGATGTGCCGGGTTTACCGCCGGACAGAGATGTAGAGTTTGTGATTGATCTAGTTCCAGGTACGGTTCCTATTTCTAAGGCTCCGTACAGAATGGCCCCTTCAGAGATGAAAGAGTTGAAGACGCAATTGCAGGATCTATTGGATAAAGGTTTTATTCGGCCGAGTTCTTCGCCTTGGGGAGCTCCGGTTCTTTTCGTCAAGAAGAAAGATGGGTCGTTGCGGCTGTGTATTGATTATAGAGAGATCAACAAAGTGACGATTAAGAATAAGTATCCGTTGCCACGGATAGATGACCTTTTTGACCAACTGCAAGGGGCTACAGTGTTCTCGAAGATTGATTTGCGATCTGGTTATTATCAGTTGAAGGTTAGGGAGTCTGATATCCCTAAGACGGCGTTCCGGACCAGGTACGGTCACTATGAATTTCTTGTGATGTCTTTTGGTCTGACCAATGCTCCTTCAGTCTTCATGGATCTTATGAACCGTGTGTTCAAGCCGTATTTGGATAGCTTTGTCATTGTTTTTATCGATGACATTTTGATTTACTCCAAGACCAGAGAGCTTCATTCAGAGCACCTCAGAGTTGTTCTTCAGTTGCTGAGAGAGAAGAGGTTGTATGCTAAGTTGAAGAAGTGTGAGTTCTGGTTGGAGCAGATTTCTTTCTTAGGCCATGTTGTCTCGAAGGATGGTATAGCTGTTGATCCAGTGAAAATAGAGGCGATTCAGAAGTGGCCTATTCCTACCACTGTACCAGAGGTACGCAGTTTTCTTGGTTTGGCGGGTTATTATCGTCGTTTTATTTCAGACTTTTCCAAGATTGCCCTGCCGTTAACTAATCTGACGAGGAAGACTGTGAAGTTTGAGTGGTCCAATGAATGCCAAAGAGGATTCCAGGAGTTGAAAGATAAGTTGACGACAGCTCCAGTACTTGCTTTGCCCAGTGGTTCAGAGGACTTTGTTGTTTTTACCGATGCGTCGAAGAAGGGCCTCGGTGCAGTGTTGATGCAACGAGGTAAAGTTATAGCCTATGCTTCTCGCCAGTTGAAGGATTACGAGAAGAATTATCCTACGCATGATTTGGAGCTGGCAGCTGTGGTTTTCGCCCTGAAAATCTGGAGACATTATTTGTATGGCGAAAAGTGTGAAATTTTCACAGACCACAAGAGTTTAAAGTATTTGTTTTCACAGAAAGAACTTAATATGCGACAGAGACGGTGGTTAGAGCTTGTCAAAGACTATGATGTGACTATTAGTTACCACCCAGGGAAGGCGAATGTTGTAGCGGATGCATTGAGCCGTAAGTCGAGTTCTTCTTTAAGTTCTATGATTCAGCAGCCGTTGTTGTTAGATTTGCAGCGAGAGGAGATAGCTTTGGTGGTTCCTGGAACCATTGCTCGTTTTTCAGCGTTGGTTATTCGGGCTACATTGACGGACAGGATCCGTAGAGAGCAGGCTATTGATGTTCAGTTGTTAGAATTGAGAGCTAGAGCAGAGGAGAGAGGTAATTCAGAGTTCGCGACGAATGGAGATGGTTTGGTGACATTTAGAGGCCGTATTTGCATTCCTGCTGGTGATGATATTCGGCGAGACGTCTTGACAGAGGCACATACAGCGCCATACTCGATACATCCAGGCAGCACTAAGATGTATCAGGATCTTCGTAGACTCTATTGGTGGCCAGGTATGAAGAAAGATATTGCCATGTTTATTTCTCAGTGCCTAACTTGTCAGCAGGTGAAGATCGAGCACCAGAGACCTGCTGGGACATTGTTATCATTGCCGATTCCTCAATGGAAATGGGAGCACATTACGATGGATTTCGTGATTGGTCTTCCCAGAACGCAGAAAGGTTTTAACTCTATTTGGGTTATTGTTGATCGATTGACCAAGTCAACGCATTTTCTTCCAGTCAAGACGACATATTCCATGAACCAGTATGCCGAAGAGTACATAGCAGAGATTGTTAGACTTCATGGTGTTCCTGTGTCGATCGTGTCTGATCGTGACCCTAGATTTACTTCAGAGTTTTGGAAAAGTTTGCACAGAGCTATGGGTACACGGTTAGCATTTAGTACAGCATATCACCCCCAGAGCGATGGTCAATCAGAGAGAGTTATTCAGATTTTAGAGGATATGCTCAGAGCTTGTACTATCGATTATCCTGGTAGATGGGATTCTAAATTGCCTCTTGTTGAGTTCACGTACAACAATAGTTACCAAGCGACGATTGGCATGGCACCGTATGAAGCACTTTATGGCAGGAAGTGTAGATCTCCCTTGTATCGGGATGAGATTGGTGAGAGAAAGATGTTGGGTCCAGAGTTGGTCCAACAGACTGCTGATATTGTTGCTGTTATTCGAGAGAGAATGAAGACATCGCAGTCAAGACAGAAGAGTTATGCCGATGTGCGTCGTAGGCCATTGCAGTTTGAGGTTGGCGATGATGTGTTTTTGAAGATAGCACCTCTTAAGGGTGTGATGCAGTTTGGCAAGAAGGGAAAGTTGAGTCCGAGATTTATTGGCCCATTTGAGATCTTGGATAGAATTCGTGATCGAGCCTACAGGTTAGCCCTACCGTCAAATCTTGACAGAGTTCATAATGTTTTTCACGTCTCTATGCTCAGGAAATATATTGCAAATTCTTCCCATGTTCTTCGCCACGAGCCATTGGATTTGACGCCGAATTTGACTTTTCAAGAGATTCCGGTCCAGATTTTGGATCGCAAAGTTAAAGTATTGAGAAACAAAGAGATCGGCATTGTTAAAGTCCTTTGGAGGCATCATTTGATTGAAGAAGCCACGTGGGAACCAGAGGATGAGATGAAAGAGAAGTATCCCGAGTTGTTTGCGCCTATAGTGTGTTAGCTTTATGAAGTTTATGGTATGGGTTTATGATTTTTTTGTTGTTGTTGGTGAAGTTTATGGTTTATTGTTGTAGGTTGTGTACCAAGAGAGTAGATTCAAGGTTCCAAGTGTTGTAAGTGGAATTTCATTTCTTGTGCTCACATGATAATATATGTATTGTGTTTCAATGGTTTTAAAGTGTTATTCCCTTCTATTTGATTCACGCTATGTATTAATACACCTTGTTGTATATTAGAGACATTCTTATGTCTCAATTATGTTAAAGGGAATACAAAAGAAAATAGAGTCTTCAAAGTGTTTGTTTTAATGCCAAAGAGAGAATTCAAATGTTTTATTGGATTGATAGATACATAGTCAGAGATTGCATGCAATAAGTTGATCAACGACCATAGGCTTATATCCCTCAGAGTTATCGATTCATATCGATGGGATAGAGGCACAGAGACAGAGATACTATATAGATATCAATCCAACAGAGAAAAGAGAAATACCATCGTTATTGTCATTCATTCTATGATATTCGTGTTTCAGAGTTGATGTTATTTAATGTTTTCAAAGCCATGTTTTACAGAGTATGGTATATGTACATTGCTATGTAAGAGTTCCACTTGCTGAGTTTCATACTCATTTCAGTTATTCATGTGATGCAGATAAGAGCGACGGGCCGGGAAGTTGATTGGAGCCGGGGTCATATGCATAAGAGAGGGAAGGAAGAAGACTATTTTGCAAGTATTTTGACATGATCACAAAAATGATGTTTTGTATTTTGTTGCCTCATTTGATTGATCATGTATTAAATTTTGTTTATATATTGTAATGTATTTTAAATCCTTCCTCCCTTCAAAGAAAATTTTAAATTCCGCTGTTATTTTATTAAAACCAGTTAGAGGTGTTACACAACCAACTCTCATCCTTCAAAACATGTCACCATATTCATCACTTATCAAAATCATGCATATACGTAAATTTCCTTAAAATCAAGCATGCAACGTATTTTTCATAAAAAGTCATAAACGTTATAACATAAACATTTAAAACATGTAAAATCGTGTTTAGTACGCTGTCGGGACTAAAAACTCGACCCATGTGCAAAATGACTATTTTGCCCCTAGAAACCCTAATTTACCATTTTACCACTAGACCTCATAATTTCGATCCGAATCCAACCAAACTTCTTAAAACACCAAAAAAACATAATAATAAGTATTTCTTAGATGTGGACTCGTGCCCGTTTCAAACTTGTACTATTTGTTTTAAAACTTGGACCGGGGTCCCGGTTTTAACCCGAAACTCAACCAAATCTTTCCAAACTTAAACCATGACTTAGTAACACAAGACCAGACCTACAACCACCCAATTCGAGCCACTTATGACCTTAAAACCTAGCTGGAACTTGCTGTAATTTTTATGCACCAAGGTACCCGAAAACCCTAGTTAACTCCTAAGCCAACTTATGCCCTAGTTCGATCCTAGTCCAACACCAGCCCGGACCAGACCCCACCAGTTACCCTAGGACCTTGACAGACCCTCCTAGGCCAAATCAATCACGGCCAGTAGTCCCATGCACGTAGCGTGCGGTTTTCCTCAAACAAGCGCAGCTCGAGCCAAAGTGCTCTTCCCCCGCAATCCTATCCCACATGCGGCTATGCTCGAGCTAACCCAGGCCATGTCTCAGACACATCGAACCTGATCCACAGCCTAGAACCACCCTTGTGTCGCTGCAACCCGAACTACCCATCTAGCCATTTCATGCTCTACACGGCCCAAACAATCAACCTTTAAACCAGCCATGTTTCGATCGGTTCTCAGCCCTAGGTATCCATGATCTGCACGCGATATAGACCCTACAACTCTACATATAGCAGCCCCTTGCACCAAAGCAAAGAAAACGTGAGATATATGCATAAACATACGTATTTCATGACAAAACGAAGTCAAAAACGTTTTAGCATGCAAGGACAGAGCAATATTCATACATTGCACACATATCAGCATATATACAACATGAATGATGAGAAAAAGAAGATACATGGCGTGTATTAACGTTTTTGTGCTCAAAACTCGAAGGTATGCACGTAGAACTTGCACCAGAGAGGCGGGGAAGAAGCTTTCTTGAAAACTATGGAGGAACTCAAGAATGGCTGCTCGTTTTTCTTCGAAAAGAAGCTGCTAATGGAGTGGAGGGGCGGTCGTGCATAATGAGTAGGGTTAGGGTTTGATGGTGTAGGGTTTAAGCAGATAATTCATGCATAATAAAAATTAAATGAATTTAAAAAGCTTTTTGGGCCCACTAAGTACTAAAATAAACTCATCAAGCCCAAACACACTCCCGAAAAATATTTTATTTTTGTACGTTTTTGAAAATATTGCTCGAACCCTCAAAAAGCCCTCCGAATCGATAAAATTTGCGTATCGGTTTAAAATACAACCCGGTGAATAAAAATACCCAACCAAGGTCCATTTTCAAAATTCTCCCTTAAATACACCTTATATTAAATAATTAACAATAATTATTTAATAAAAATATTTTTTCTTGATTATCCCCGGTCTCCGTTACTCGTTCGAGTGCGAAATACAACTTAAAACCCTAATTAATTAAACTTTAAAATAAACATGAAATGACACATATCCATGCAGTACTTATGCAATAAAATGCATAAAAGTCATTAAACACATATTTTAAATAGTACTCTAGATTGCATGCAATCAGATTACGTAGTTCGAATTTGTTAAACTTTATATGTTTAAACGCATATTTTAAATAGTACTCTAGATTACATGCAATCAGATTACGTACTTCGAATTTCTTAAACTTTTTATGTTTAACTTTAATATAATACAACGGCGGCACAAACGTGTTGTGTGTCAAAAATATAACTTTAATATAATACAAGCGGCTAGACAAACGTGTTGTGTGTCTAAAATAGTGCATAAATAATATGAAATTAATATGTGTGATAAATATTGAAATTGATAGATAAATGAAAGAAAGTTCAAAGATATTTACGGGAAAAAATTTCAAAAAATGAAGATTTTAACATGTACTTGGCTATTTTTTAAATATTTGAAATTGATTTGGAGAGAGATTTGGAATAGTAATAAATTGGAAGAAAAGTTATTTTTTTGGGATTTTGAACAATACAAAAACTCTGAAGAGAAAGTCTTATTGGTTAATTTTGTGACTTAGAACTTCAACCCGACTTAACTCATGAAAAAAAATATTATTTTTATACATAAAATATCATTTTTTTTATTTTAGGTATAAATCTGATTGATCCGTCTCATGGATATAGATTAATGAGATTTTTTATCGCACACCGTACTAGTTAGTCTATTCAAATTTTTTTGTCATATATGTGATATGATAATTTAATATAAAAATTTAAAAATAAAAATAAAAATATTTTGTTAAGATTCAGATGATATACAAATTTAAAATAAGTTTTATGATTTTTTTTTTTGGCCAAAGATGTGTATTTTTTGGTATAAAAATATATAATGACCGCAAAGTAGTTACAGTTAGTATAGATTTTACTATTTTAAGGATAAGATTTTTCATTATAAAAGGAGTTATTTTTTTTAATTTTTTAAACACTATATTTTTAAATAAAAAAGGTTTTATAAAAAATTATATTTGGATATTTAAATTTATTATAAATCAAAATATATGCACAATCCGCGGCTGAAAGCGAATTCATCTCCACGTGTAATCCCTGTTCCTTGCGTTTGCTTTCCTCCCTCCATTGTTCGCCGCCGCCGGCCTTCTAAATTCAAACTCCGGTGATGGCATTGGAACCGTCGGCGTCGGCGGCTCTCAACCTCAAGAACGCCATGAATTGGTGGGACGTAGTGAATGAATCACCGGCTTGGCAGGATTCTATATTCCACGTTCTTGCTGCACTTTATGGGATTGTCGCCACTGTTGCTCTCGTAATATTTTTTCCTTTTCCTTTCTTGTGGAAGTTTCGATCTTTTCCCAAATTGTATGGCGATGGTCACTTTTATGACGTTTTGGTTTTGAACCTATTAAGTATTTGCTGTGAAGGATTTGAAATTTTGCATTGCAGGCTTTTATACTTTTAAAGAGGATACTCATCCGCCGTGTTAGCTTAGTATATTTAATTAGATGGGAAAAACAGATAATCCCTTCTTTTATTGAGCCGAAATGTTGGATCATGATGTTAATAATTTTAAATTGTTGGGTTTGTTTATCTCATGTTGTGCTTTCCATTTGTGCATTATTCAAGAAAGAAATTAAATTTAACTTCAAATGTAATAAATTCCAATACGTTTTGTTAATTGATATCAGGGATGACCAATGCGTGTGGTCATTTATCTCGAGGAAGAATTTATTTTGTTTATTTTGTACTTTTTCTTTTAGAGAGGTAGGACAGGACTTGACATATCGTGCTTATACACACGGGAATTTATGCATTGCAAATTTGCAGGTACAATTGGTGAGGATACAATTTAGAGTACCCGAGTATGGTTGGACTACACAGAAAGTATTTCATTTCCTCAATTTCTTTGTCAATTCCGGTACATCTCTTTTTGACTTTTTCCCCGTGAACTTCAATTCATGTTATTAAATTCTGTTATTATTGTTGTGAAGTTTTGGATAACTAGGTAGTATAATAATATTTTGTCTGCTCTGTTGTTGATTCAGTTCGATGCTTTGTTTTTGCTTTCCGTCGGAATATTCAGAGCCTGAATCCAGAGGTATCAGCTGTAATTCATGTTACTGCCAGTTCGTGTATGTGTTTTTCTTAATTGATTTAGTGTTTTGTTTTTGATAGATTATTCAACACATCCTACTTGATATGCCAAGTCTTGTGTTCTTCACAACATATGCATTATTGATATTGTTCTGGGCAGAAATTTATTACCAGGTCCGTTCTCTTCTCTGGCTACATACAATGCTTGGTTTTGCCACTGTGTTTTTAAATATATGGTGCTGTATTTTGACAGGCTCGTGCTGTATCTACTGATAGATTGAGGCCTAGTTTCTATATAATCAATGGCGTGGTGTATGCCACTCAGGTGAATGTTCTTTTACATGCATGATCCTTCAAGTTGCAGAAGTTTGATATTTGTGGGGAGAACATAGTTGTCAAGGGCGCAAGGCGCACCGAGGTGCACGAGTGCCATGGAGCCTGAGGCGCGAGGTGTGCGGCTTATCGAAGCAAGACTCACGTTTTTAGAGTTAAAAAAAAAATTATTTATCTTACAAAAAATATATTAAATATGAAATAATTATGTCACATCTCACACAAAACAAAAAATAATTAATAAATTCATAGTAATTAGTAACATGATTAAAATTCTTCAATCATCCAAATCAATTTCATCTTCTTTCATCGAATCATCAGAGACCCCAGAACTTTCGGACTCGTGTTCTTCTTGGTATTCATCATTTACTTGATCAACATCAATTTTTTTAATTCATCCAAAATATGTGAAATCGGTCTTTCTGTTTATTTTAGATGTAGATATACTCACCTCGTTATTCTGTTCAGAACTCTCTTCTTCTGATTCCGACATTAGAGCGTTGGGTTGCTAGGATTTTGTTTTGAGTTTTTTGTTTTAAACAAGTAATTAAAAAAAAATTCACTCAGGCTCGCTTACTTCCAAGGCTAGTCTAGGCAAGCGCCTAGGCTCTCCTGAGACCCCAGGCACAGGTTCATCGGGAGAAGGCAAGAGGCGCTCGCCTTTGACAACTATGGGGGAGAAATATAAATTTGATGAAGAAATATTCTTCCTTTTTAATTTTTCCATTTATTTTGCTTCTTAAGTGGAGTTTATGCCATCTTGTCTAATTGTTGGGATGGCAGTTTGAGATGATTTTTTTATGAATGATCCGATTCTTGTGAATTGAAACCTTAATGTTGTGCTGAAATCTCAAGATTTTCGAACTCGACTGAATAGTCTGCCAAAGTTTGATGCTATGTGTAAATTATGGTGTGCATTTTTGGAAATTGGCTCAATGAATAGTGGGATTGTGGGGTTGGTTGCTGCACCAGCCATCTGAGTTATAGCGTTGATTGGATTGTGGTTGTTTTAGAATATTTGTGTGTGATTTGGAAAAATTGTTTTGGTACGATTTGGAATAATAATCTACGTTGATTTGGAATCATAGTTTCTACCAATCTGTTTCAGGTAATTTTGTGGTTAATTTTGTGGTGGAAGCCAATTTCTTTGGTGATCATCCTGTCCAAGATGTTCTTTGCAGGTTCATGTTTGAATTGTTTTTTAAGTGTATATGTCATAGTATTGTTAATGCCTCCCTCTCGCTAAAGAAAGATGTCGACTTGCAGGTGTTTCTCTATTTGCAGCTCTAGGGTTTCTTCTTTATGGTGGAAGGTAAAAAATTTCCTGACCTTTGGCAATTGAGTGATGCTTGAACTGGGCTTCTATGCTTGTGATAGTTTGAAATGTGAAAAGTGCATTTTAGTTGGGTTGAACAGTTACCTGCTTATGTTATTGATAATTAGTTTCAAAAGCTCTGTTTTTCTTTCTTGTCAGTCATATGTGCCTGAATCATGCTGAAAAAATTTATACTTATCTGTAGAATTTTGTTTTATGCATGTCAGTTCTTCTGTTGTATGGAATGTTCTGTAGTTTTGCTTTAGTCTTACCTGTTTTGTCTTCAATTACAGGCTGTTTTTAATGTTGCAAAGATTCCCTGTAGAATCGAAAGGACGAAGCAAGAAGCTACAGGAGGTATGTGTCATATTAATAAAGATTTTCACAGGGGCAGTAATTGGTTGGGACTGATCGATTTGATAGATTTTATTTAGTCAGATTAGGACCCTTTTTGTCAATTAGTCTGAAGATCACAGAATTTTACATTATAAAAACATAAATCATCTTGAATTACATATTGTAGACCTTTAAAAATTTGCTGACAAATGTTCATCTTAATTTAGACGAATTTTTTGATAAGTACCTGAACGTATCAGATTGATTTGTATTCTCATATGTCAGTTAATTTGAAATGATGTAATGAAACAGAGGTTTTACAGTTTAGTTGAATCTTATATTACATTAAAGTTATTTTTTTTTAATTACTAGTGGGTAAGGCAGAATATAAAGTAGATTGGGATGTCTTTGGGGAATTAGCCTCTGTGGATAGTTTAAGACTGGCTGGAGATGGACAAGAGAGAAACTTGAATGCAAGGAGAAGTAGTGTGCCTCTGAGGTTGAAAGAGTGTTAGTGGAAGTGTTAGAGATAGGTGGTTGCTATGGTCACTGGTAGCAGATGGGAGTGTGCAATTTTAGTGGAAGTTGGGTTTGGAAAGGGAAATATGGGTTGGTTCTCATGTATTTGGGATGCATGGTGTCTTTAATTTGTGTTTCTTATTTTTTAGTTAACTTAATTTGATTATTTAACTTCTATATTTTATGGCTATCATTTCTGTTCTTGATTTACGTTATAAAATCGATACTTGCTTTTAGTTGCATCTAGAACAGCTTCATACTTTGGTAGTTTGATATGCCAAATTAAAGAGTTGTATCTAGAGTTTGATTGGATAGAATACATGGTTCTCCACTCTATCCACTGCTAGTTTCTCATCTTTATATTGTTTCGGTTTCGACTCATACCTTTTTACCTCTTATCATCTCAGGTTGGCTATGTGACTACAATATGCTTCACGTGTTTCCTTCTTAGATGTATTATGGTAAGTTGTGCTTACTTGGAGTCTCTGTTGGTTATACATGTTTTCCTTATTAGGTAATTATGAATGTTTATTAACTGACTGTGTTCAACTTGCAATATGGCAAATATAGCATCATAGTGTGTGTAGTTTTATAGATTTTACCATTTCCTTTGGCTTATTGTGCCTTCTGATTTGTATATTGATTCCATTTATGCTGTAATGAAGCTGTAAAGTACAAGGCGAAAGTTGTTTTCTATTTTTTATGCTTGCAAGATTAGAGTTTTTTCCACTTAGTTTTCTCTAATTTTCTCCTTTCCTGTACCTAACTAGTTCTCTCTCTGTCTTGTCCACTGTAAAAGAAATCTTTTTTATGCTTTCTCTATATATTACTATGGAAGTAATAATAGGAGTAAGTATGAAAACCTAAAAGAAACATCTTTGGTAACAGACTATTTCTTGTATTATTACATCATTACAAACGTGATGATTTTGTTGGCAAGAATATATCGATTGATGACTTAGTAACTAGAAATTATGGATTATAATTTTGCAGCGAATTACTCTAATTTTGTCACAATATCATTGCTGAAAGCTACATCCCATGCAATTAACACAACTTTTGTACTATTGAAGAATGAAGTTGACTATGTAAATTGAAAGAGCAGACGCCTCTGGCATGGAACTTGTACTGCTTCAAGTGCTTTATTTTCTTTTTGAAAAGATTGTTGTTCATACAATTATTTCATTCTTGATATCATTCATTTTTTCTCAACCCCCGTTATTAAGAAAGATCTTGAAACTAAGGTTAGGGAACGAACAATCGCCTGAACCAAGAAGAATGTAATGATAATATGATATCTGTTCGTTCTCATTTAATATTATCTTCTATTATTAGATTCAAATATGAGTCTCTTGTGCTGTTGAGGCACAACAATTGACACATCATACTATTTTTTTCACTGTTTTGTACCCTATCATTTTATCTTTCAACCCATTATTTAAAAACTATACTTACTCATGTCATGTGGTTATAAGTTTATGCTTTTGAAATTTAAGTTATATTTGATACAAAAAAATACAGTGTTTTGTGATCTTGTTTTGTTGTTCCTGATGTAACTCTTAAGAAAACCATATTTTCTGATATTTTATGTTTTTCTTATTATTTCGTATAACTGGTGGTAGAATTTGAAAAATGAAGTTATTGTATAACAAGCATGGATTATGAGCATTCAGTGTTCACTCTAGTGTGCCGTGGCTGTTAAATATGGTTATTTTTTAAATCCAATGCTTTTTTGGTGTCATGTACCTTCAAATAAAGTGCTTTTTAATAGGAAACTAAGTGTGAATGCGTGTGTGTGCCTTGGTTTGGGTCCTTGGGAGGGTTTTATGTTTGTATTTTTATGTTCGAGCGTATCCCTGTAAAAGAATTATGAAGATTGAACTTAATAAATCAAAACAACACAATATGAATTCGAGATGTGCTTTATGTTGTCTAGTGCATCACCTTTTAAGATACATAGGCTGTTGCGAACTGCTGACATTTCTCAAGAACATGAGGAAAATATCGTGTATGTAAATATTTAATGAATTCGAAGAATTTCATCTTCTAGGTATGATCTTGTGCCGCCTTAGAATGTAAACACAATTTTTTATGTCTTGTAATATTTTAGTGAGATGAATCTTCCAAGGGAGCACCATTTTAATTGTAAATTTTTGAGAAGAAAATAAAGCCATCTAAATTTTCCTAAAAGTCATGACATTTTAGTAATTATAAAACTCTTCAATATATGATCAGAAGTACATTATTTATTTATAGGATTGAAGATGTGTATCGTGTCTGTTTGGGAGTTGTGCATTAATTTACATTTTTCTATTTTTAAGCTATTCCGATGTGTTCCCTCTTGAAACAGATGCTACCAATCATAACTTTTTATTCCCCGGAGGAACAAATGGGCAGACACTTGTTTTGCTCTCCCAAATGGGGCCATTATTTAGTCCAATCATTATTATATTGTGCTATTAAATTTTTTGTACATGTAACTGCATTGTATGCATTATTTCTATGCATGTAACCAAATCTCGTGTCATTTTCATCTTTTTTATTTTTTTTCAATTTTAATTTTGCCTTCTATCACCTCTGCCTACAGGTATGCTTTAATACGTTTGAGGAAGCAGCAGATCTAGATGTTTTGGATCATCCTATTTTGAATTTTATATATTACCTGGTAAGGCTAAATGAGTCTGGCGTTCGGATATAGTGGCATATCATACGTGTGCTTAATGAGAATCGGGGTTTATACTTTATACAGCTCCACTAAATGATGCACTGAATTAGCCTCTTTGGTACTTCTAACTCCATGCTTTTAATGCTCTGTTGTCATCCCATATTATCATATAATAAATGATTTTTGAATGGGTCTTTTCCAAACATATTCTGGAACAGCTTGTGTTTTCATGTTTACACAGACAAGTGAGATGCCTAGTCTATAAAATGCTTTTGGATATGATGATAATTTATATTTTCGAAGGACGGAGATAAGATTTGTTTAGCAAGGAATGATCATTCTTATTTTTACACAATGACGATTTATTTCTATCTCGTGAAAGAAATTGTGTAGAAAGTCAAATAAGCCTCAGCCCTCAGTTATAGTATTCGTTAGATTTTGGTATTGTAGTGAAAATTACTTGAAGCAACCTATTCATATGGTTGAGTTTAGAAGTGTAGAAATACTCAAATCTCAGTGACTGATAGTTTAACAATATTGAAGGAAATGTAAAAAATAAAAAACTTAAATGGCAGTGTGTGCGGTGTTGGAAAGTATTCATGAATCATGATGATGTGCTGTTGAGCAGGCACCAGAAACTGGGGCTCTTTGCCTAGTTAGCGCCTTGCATCCCCAATTGTAGATAGCTTCATTGTGCAATCTATTTTTCCAACAAAAATCAGATTTACTTATCTTCTAAAACTTGAGAGGTTATAATCATTTCACTTTTAGAAGAGATCCCAGTATCCTCTTGCTAGGTAGTGGAAATCGAAATTTAGGGATGTTAAGATGGCAGATAAGGAAACAAATATCTGAGCATCACATCTATAATCTCGTGGAATAACACCAGTCAAATCTTTATATGATCTTAAATTTCTCAAACATTTGTGCGAGGCTTTGTACAGACTTGAAGAATTTAGTATGGACCCGAAAATCTATATTTAAAGCAAAGCCCTAAATAGAGTAAACACTATCTAGGAATGTTGACTAATGCTCTACTTTAATATTATCACCAAAGTACTATCTTTGGACTCTTGCATGTTTTTCTTTCTTTGAGCTAGAAAAAATTTCAACAATAACATGCCAATAAATCTGTTTCACTTGCATGGTAGCCACAACTTCAATAATCAAGACTTCCTGAAATGATCTTATTATATTTTGATTCTCAATTTGTGAGTTAATTTAGTTCAGGTTTTTATGTTTGTTCTTAGCTGATTTTGAGGATATAAATTGTTACGTCTTTTGTTTTGCAGCTAGTGGAAATCTTACCTTCATCACTTGTCCTCTTCATACTGAGGAAGTTACCACCAAAACGAGGGATTACCCAGTATCATCCTATCCGGTGATGGGGAAGCCAATATTGAATTGGTTCGATTGAAGTACAAGAGAAGATGTGTGAGCAGCTTCAAGAGTTTGTGAATGTCATCTCAATCTCATTCTCGGGGTTTATACTTGTGTGAACTTCTGATCATGCGTCGCATCTTTGAAATTGTAGATGTTTCGTGTCATTTGTTCAAACTGATTCTCCCCTTTTCTCCTCTTCCTCTGTTTTTAAATTTCTAGCATAATTACGTGCCGAATAACCATCTAAATCAAGGAAAATAGGTATTGGTATGGAGTGTAAATTTGTTTTGTAGAGGGTTTGGATGTTGTTTTGACTGCCTAAACCCGTCATATCTTCGTATAAAAATTTCTTTTTGTATAAAGCAGTGGAAGTGAAAATTCACTTTTTTCCCATGTCATTTGTTTGAGTTTGATTGATTGTCTGGTTGAAAGAGCATAAATTCTTATGATGTATTTATCAAATAGGCTAGATATGCCAAGAACTAGTAGCCTAGTTGGGCACCAACCCGGGGAGGTTACTGGTTCGCTAACCACTCCGTCATTGTACACACACAAAGACAAAAGAAAGCGCATGGTCGAAACTGTAGAGCAGAAGATAAGAATGCTTGCGATAAATGAGATGAACGAGAAGCATACCTGCAGTTGGATGTGGAGTTTAAGGTAGAATGATGAGATGCTGTCTTCTTTCACTTTGTATCTGATAGCCTTATAACGTCTGCCCCAGAAGTCTTCGTGTTGGACTGTTAGGTTTCGAGATAATTTTCGTTACTTGGTGAATGTAGGCCTTTTTTTTACGTATAGCCAACTACACTTTTACTTGTAACCTGTGATCTTTTTAATTTAAGAAATTTAAACAATATTGTCGTGGATAAATACATGTTTATATGCAAGTATTTTGGGATAAGGGAATGATAATTATGTTAATCCTCGGCAATTAAAATCTATTGAAGTAAAAGTTGAACTATTTGTCAAGGTTCTAAAAAACGTGAAGCGCCCCGAAGCGCGGATGTCGAGCTCCAAGCTTTTCAAGTTTAAGCGAGATTAGTACAAGCTTAAGCGTGAAAAAGCGTTTTTTATCTTTAGTATAATTGTAATTATCACAAACCAATAAATAGATAAAATAATACATAAATATGATAAATTTAAGTTTGATGCATTAATTCTCATATTTATAGAAGCATAAAAATCTCAAAATTACAATCTTTATTTGTTTTTGCAACTAGATCACATTAAAAATGTTAAATATTTTTAAATCATTATCAGACATGCTTAATCATAATTAAAATTTAAAAATAAACATCTAAATTATAAACATAATTTATTATTTTAAAATAAAAAGACATACCTTCAAAATTAAAAAATAAATAGATGTGATTAATTGTGCTTAAGTACGCTTAATTAAACGCTTAATTCGGTCAAACTACAGTTTGACCGTTTTTTTCCGCTTTCTCCGAAGCGGGGCGTTTTTGCCGAGCTTCAAGCTTAAGCGGGCTTTTTAGAACACTGCTATTTGTTAGCCACAAAAGTTATCGCAAAAGGCAGTAGCCATAGGCCTCCTCTCCTCTGAATCAGCTCCAGTGTAGTTTTTGTTTCCTGCACTAAAGACGATTAAATTTAACTGCTTTTCACATTTTAATATGAGTAGGTCTCTTGTGAGGCAGTCTCACAAATCTTTATCTATGAGACGGGTCAACTTTATCGATATTCACAATAAAAAGTAATACTCTTAGAATAAAAAGTAATATTTTTTCATGGATGACTCAAATAAAAGATTTGTCTCACAAAATACGATCCATGAGATCGTCTCACACAAATTTTTGCCTTTTAATATTGGATTGATCATGTATTTTTATCATGTATAAAATATTACATGGTTTAATGATGATATTTTGATTTTGGTTTTAACTTCTAAATAATTTATTAGCTTCACACTTTTTAATCTGTTTTTTCATTCAATTATGTTAATGGGATGAAATTTAAATTTAAGGAAATAAATTCAATAGAAATGATTAAAACTATTTAAATAAAATAAATAAACAATTTAAATAATTCTCATGCATGCGGTTTACGTGGACTGATTTTCCGGACGTTACAGAACTGATATTCAAATCTTGTATGTCTATATTGATCAGTTAATTAATAATAGTTCGAAATTAAACTGAAGGATATATTGAATATTTTGGCTAGGGTATTGTGATAACTGAATGAACAATAGATTTAAACACACATATTTTTATAGATGTTCAAAGACTTCAAATGCTCATATGTCACCCTTTCTATCTCAATGATAGGTTTTTCACTAGAAGACTTTGATTGTTTACAAAGAATTGTAATAATCTACTTCAGTTGGAATTATACAATAGCAAACTGAAACTCTTAGCTTTTCTTTTTATTTATCAGTTTATAACGGATTAGCTCTAATAAGTATCCTGAATGCTATGAATAAATACAATGAAGAGCTAAATTATGCGATTGGACTGAATAAACTTGAGAATGAATCTCAACTGACTGATAGTTGTTAGTGGATGGTTCGTTCACTGTGTATCAACCTTCTTTAACTGAATCCATCCGCTACATATAGTATTCAATTCCAACAGTCATATTTAATACATTTAATTATTAATATCCGTTGAATCGTCGTTTGGTCCATGTAGATGACTTTTCTGACAGAGGTACGATGTATCAGATTGTTCTACTTCAATTGTTATGCTTTGGTACGGCCTGTCAGTTTGTCTACTGAGATTCAAATTGCAACTGATGGTGTGGCTAACTGATCAGGAGTCAAACTATTCGACTGATCAGTTTAGGTGGATTACATCAGTTCTAACTGATGTCTTCTCAGTTTGAATACTTCAGTTCAGTTAGGTCATTTCAGCCAGTTTTGCGAAGTCATTAGTTTTGATCTTCAATCTGTTTAACGAACTTCGAATCATCAGTTTTACGAATTATTTATATTTATAAGAACTTTAGTCTATTTACTTCAGTTCTTAATCCATTTCAGTCCACTGTATGATTGATGCAGGACAATTGATCATTTCTTTGCTTTCTTGTCAGCTGGTCCTTTATCAGTTGAACTGTCTAGTTCACTGTGCTTCTTAGATGTCTTTGTTGTCTTCTTTTGTTCTCCCCCCTTTTTTGTCAATACCTGCTACTCTGGAGAAGAGAAGGAATGCTGAACTAACCCGTGAAGATACTTCAACCAACCGATCTTGTACAATGTCAATCTTTTTAGGTAGGATTGAGTGTACAAAATCAATTCTGTTGCTGAGTAGTTCCTGGGAGGAGAGCAATGTAGGAGTTATAACTGTTTTACTTTTTATTTTCTCAATTGATGAAAATAACGTAGATACATCCTTGGACAGCTTCTTTAAGTCTTTCACAGTAGTCCTTGAGAGTATCCAAACTTAAAAAATGTAGCAACTGAGTTGATTTGACTTGAGATCAGGGGAGAAATCTTCAGATGTAGCCTTTGTTTTCCTTTTTCCTTTCTGATTGAATTCCACCACTACTAACTGACAGCATCTTGGTCAATATCTTCTGCTACCTCATTGACCGTCTCTTCTTGTACAGATTAACTCTGAGGCCGATCCTGATGATTAGTTGAAGCACTTGGTGCCTTAGTAGTCTTCTTTGAAGAGATTGATTTTTGAGAGGCTTCGGAAATAAAGAAAGTCTCAAGAACCACCAAACTAATTGAAATGATGGTTTCTGGACTGTTGGTTTTGCTTTATCCTCAATAAGCTGTTCAGTTTCCAACTGAACTTCTTCAATTTATACTATAGCTTTAGTTGTTGGGGCACTTTTTCTTTTGCCACTGGTGCAACAACTACTTCATTAGAAGCTTGATCTTCCCTGTGTTTCTGCTGAATTTCTTCAGTAACTGATAACAAGAGCTCACCAAGTTGGCTAAGGATAGCTCTTCTTCTGTGTACGTGGTGAATGGAGCTGTTGGTTCATAAACTGGGAGAATAGTGATTGCTGTGGAGGAGGAAGGTTGAGCTTCAGAAGAGGATGGAGGGATATTCTATGGAAACCATTCAGCAGTTTGCATCAATGCTGACTCAATTTCAGCTGGAGCAGTTAAAGGCTCTGCAGCAGCTTCAGTTAGTGTGAACTCCTCAACTGGTGTAGAGCAACTGGTCTCCATTGGAACATGCAACTTCTGTCCCATCTCCCAATTCTTGACTTTAATCTAGAGAGTGATGAGATCAGAGTCAAGTTGTTGGAAGACTGTCTTGTCAGCATAAGCAGTTGGTCCAGCTGGATCATAGTTCTTTTTCAGTTCAGCTATTACTTCATTCAGCCTCCTTATTCTCATAAAATCAAAGAAGAACGCCATTTTTTTCCATTGCCTGGGCGACTGAAGTAGCCTTCATTGTCTTCATCACTGCTAACTCCAAGGAGATAAAGCTCTTGAGAACTGTTAGCCAAGTTCATCTCGTGCGCTGCTCTCTCCCACTAAAGGGATGCATCGTCCCTCAGCATATACGCGGCACATCTGACCCGATCTCTGTTTCTCATGTCTAGATATTGAAAGTTCAGAACTAGAGACCGTATCCAACCCTCTGCTAAGAACGGATAAGTAATACCCCCGAACTCCTTCGGGTTGAGCCGTCTGAACTACTCATAAATGTCCGTCTGGGGCCTCGGAGCCTACTGTGCCTGCTCCATTAATCTAGCAATACCCTCAAGGACTCAGGTAGCTGCATCTCCTGGCGACGGCGGTGGTGGAAGGCCTCTATCGCCTCCAAAAGTATCATCCTGATGATCAGTGCTGAGAGCGCGTCTGGGAGGCATGATATCTGAATACAGTCCAAATTCTAAACATAACCCATCATGCAATTTAATCTAGCTTTCAAAACATTTAATCCTTAAATCATGTAGACACCTAAACGTATACAGTAAATTGTTGTAAATCATATATCATGTAAACATGCATGTGATAGTATTAAAAACATTTAAACTTACAGATTTGAGGCTTGAAGACTGAGCTATAGAAGCTGGCGGTGGCACAACCCTATACATAACTCTCGTTCTGATACCAACTGAAACGTCTACTACTTAAAATATTACTAGATTTTTTTTTTTTTGAAAAGCTAAATCTCGAAACAAACACTATTATGCATGGATGTGATACAACTGAAATTTACACATTTTAAAATAAAAGTATTCAACTATCAGCAAAAACACTGCAGTTAAAAATGTGACAAAACGTCAAACCCTAGACTATCGAGAAAAATGATTCAAAAGTGAAACATGCAAAAATCCTGTCAATCATCAACATATAAAAAGGAAAGAGTATGAAAATATCCAAGATCACTCCTAACTCATAAACATAATGTGCAAAAAATATGGTCCTCGGGTTAGCGTGCACACATCCATCCCCGCCTACTCAGTCTTCGGCGCCTCCTGTTTCCTCATCAATATACTCACCTGCATCATTCACACCTAGTGAGTCTAAAGACTCAACACACCATAAACGTTATAACAAGTACATATACATAACATGCAACAGTGAAAAGCATTATAATCAACATACATTTCATGATCTTAAAAACATGAACGTAAACGTATCGTAACAAAGCATAACGTGTCAAAACATGTCTCAATATATCATCATATACGTGTTCATTTCTTTATTTGAATTTCGTTTATTAGTTGTGATCAGCTCTATTCGATGGATCCATCTATAACCATGGTACCCGACGACGGGGACATCAGTGACAGTATTACCCATCCACTAAGCATTGGCCTTACATGTCATCGTATTCGTATTAGTCACAACCAACTCCAATCCTTCAAAACATGTTATCATATTCATCACTAATAAAAATCATGCATATACGTAATTTTTTCTTAAAATCAAGCATGCAACGTATTTTTCATATTTCCATAAAAAGTCATGTTCATGATAGCATATACATTAAAAACGTGTAACTTTGTGATCAGGGCGCTGCCATGACTACTAACTCGACCTGGGTGCAAAATGACCATTTTGTCCATGGAAACCCTAATTGACCATTTTACCCTTGGACCTCAAAATTTCGACCCGAAGCTAACCAAACTACTAAAAACACCTCAAAAAAATATCTATAATCATTTCCTAGACGTAAACTCGAGCCCATACAGTAACTTTTATGATTCGTTTTAAAACTTGGACATGACCCCGGTTTTAACCCGAATCAACCCGAAACTCAACCAACTTTCCCAAATTAAAACCATGACTTATACACACCCTACCAGCCCCTAAATAACACAATTCCAACAATTTAGATCCACATAGGCACGGCTGCAACTTGCTGGAAATTGCTACACCCACAAACCTAACACTAGTTGCGAATTTGGGCCAAACCATCGACCCTACACCTAAACACTTGGATCAGACTCAAACCAGCCCTTCCTGGCCCACCTTTGGACCCTTTTGGACCAACCTAGCCCCCGCCTTCAGCCCCATGAACGCATGAACGTGCATACTCTTTTTTTTTCGAACACCACAGGTGAGCCCCCTTATTCAAGACAAGCCTTCCCGATCTACACTCGGCTCGCAACCAGCCATGCACGGACCTCCCTAGACCACGGCTTGGACCTACCAAGGTCAGCACCATGGCCTGGTTCAGCCCCACACGGCCGTGCCCCTCTCATCTCCTCACCTGATTGACCAATCCTCCCTAGATCCCAAAGATCTGATCGGCTCTCACCATGGCTCGATCCAAATCCGACTCCAACACCTTGACGCCTTAGAGCTCGACTTGTACAGCCCGTAAAAACCGTGATCTAGCAGCCCCTTACAAGCACCATGAAAAATATTAGCACCATAATCATGTGTACGCATGTTTTCGCACAAAAATCGTATAAACCAACACAACTATCATATATATAAGGTTTCTCATTAAAAAACATACAAATCTACATATAGTAGCGTGAGTGATGAGAAAAAAAGTTTTAAGGCGTGCTTTTGCGAATAAACGCTCGAAACCTTTGCGTAGAACGTGCACCGGAGGAGCAGGGAGGTATTCCTTTGAAAAAACTCAAGAGGATATCGAAGGGATGCTGTATTTTTTTGAAGAAGGCTGCTGCTGCTAGGGGAGGGGCGGCCGAGAGCTTTGAAAGTAGGATTAGGGTTTATTTTTTGTGTTTAATCAATAATATAATACACTAATGGGCCCTTAATAATAATTAAATGAGTTAAAAAGGATATTAGGCCCATTAAATAATAAAATAAACCCTTCAAATCCAATAATACTCTCAAAAAATATTTTGTTTAGGTACGTTTTTGAAAATATTGCCCGAGCCCTCAAAAAGTCCCCTGACTCGCTAAAATTTGTGTACCGGTTAAAAATATGACCCGGCGAGTAAAAATACCCAACCAAGGCCCATTTTAAAAATCTCACTTAATTACACCAAATATTAAATAATTATTTAATAAAAACATTTTTTCTTAATTGTCCTCGTTCGATCGTGAAATACAACTAAAAGCCCTAATGCATGAAATCTTAATAAACCATGAAATGACATACATAACCATGCAATAAACATGCATTTAATGCATTAAAATAATTAAACACATATTTTAGTAAAAATCCTAGATTGTATGCAGTCAGGTTACGTAGTTAGAATTTCCTAGACTTTACAGATGCGCTGGTCCAGGAGGGTCAAGGTTAGGTCTGGTCCTAGGTGGCTCGAGGGTGGCTCGATGTTTGGGAGCCGTGGCTTGAGTTAGAGCTTAGGATCCAAATTGGCTAGGTTCAAAGGAGATGGTTCGAACCACGGGTCCACAGGGGATGGTTCATGGCTCACGGGGGTAGTTTAGGTATGAAAAGGTAATGATTAAAGTTTGAGACGAAAATATTAATTTTTGAATTTATTCAGAATTAAAACGCTTCATGGTTTAGTAATTAAGGAAATAAATCGAAAGGCACGAGTTTACGTCTAAGAAAAATATAAGAAATTAGTTTTAAGCTTATATGATGGTTTGAGATAGGCTCAAGTCGATAAAAGTAAGAAAAATTCAAAATCGAGGATTTTGGAGTCCAGGGGTAAAATTGTCATTTTACGTACTGAGTAGTACGAAAGGTTTGGCAGTGTCCCAAAGAATCATAATGCATGCTAAATGATATTTTAAAACATTTATGATGAAAATATAGAATTTTATGATGTATGATAAAGCTGTACGATTTTTACTGTTAAAATGTTATTTTACGAATTTGAAAAGGACACGCTATTTTATGAATTAAAATGGGAAGAAAAATATTTTGAAAGATGTGAATTGACTGTGACAAAAATGATATGATATATGATTATTGGGAATATCGTGAGTGAGAAGGCCCCAGAGGGAGCCCGTTTACGGGAGAAGGCCCTAGAGTGAGCCCAACGATCGTATTTCCATTTTACGGAGGTACCTAGTGCAAGTCCCCATGCGCAATGGTGAGCTAAAACTGATCATTCGACCACATGATAGATTACAGCTAGTAACTTTCAAGGATCAAACTTAACCCAAAATGATATATGATGATGGAAAGCATTACGATTAAATGATTTATTACTACAAACTTATTTTAAATAAAAGTATGCTTTTTATGCATGTGCCTGTATATGTATTATTTGTTACTTATGGTTAGAACGTGCTAAGTCATTAGACTCACTAGGTTTGGATAGTTTTAGGTGAGGATGAGATTGAGGGAGGCGCTAACGCTTGAGTGAATCGAGTCCGACAGTACACTCCCGAATGACACTTATTTTCGAAGTAGCTTGATAGTTAAAGTTTTGAAGTAAATATTTTAAGAATGATTTATTTAGAGATTTTTATGCTTTATTTTGAAGTTCAATTTTGGATGATTTTTAAAATGTTGACGTATAAGTATGGTGGTTGACGATTATGAATTATTATGCATTTAGGATTTTGAAATGTTGGATGATTTTTGATTGAATAGTTCGAAGTTTGTAAAAAAGAAATGAGTAGGATTTTAAAGTTTAAAATCCTAATCTAGTGGTTGGGGGGGTTGGGGGGACGGATCGAACCCTTGCTATTTACATGGAGAGCACAAGTGAGAACCAATGAGCCACTGATCTAGTCTTCTAAGATATTATCATTATACTAATGAAGATCCAGTAGGTAGAGAGTATCATATTGTGTTTCTCATATAACACGAGCCCTAAATACCTAGATAGGTCTGTGTATCTGACTTTATCCATTCTTTCATATAGGCACAAGTTTTTTCAATGCTACCAATCATGTCTACATGTCCGATTGTTGGAATCTTTGAGCTTATTGAATAGAAATAAACCAAAGAAAAGAAATAGATAATTCAACCGAACGAAAACGTTCAAATATGTGTATTAAAAATAAATGCAAACAATGTTCTTACCTAGGCCTTGCTAAAGTTATACACCTTCCGAACAATATAAACATTCAACGATGTGTCTCTAATTATCTATAATCCCAGTCCCTCTCCTGAGTTAAAGAATCAACCAGACAACAAACAATTTATGGCTTGTAAATTGCAGTCGAATACAACAAAGAAACACAATTAAACCAAAACGGAATTCAATCATATAAACAACCACGTCAAATCATCGTATTCTCAAAGCTACCTCATCCTCTAGAATGGAAAATTAGTTCATAACGAAATATAAACAAAAACAAGACATGTTCAAAGGTTTAGACATCGCAACACAAGAAAATAAAAAGGGCGAAAGATTGGATGACAAATCAGAAGTGGCGTCTCTGTCCCCAGATTCGTCATTCTTCATCGTTGCGATCTAGTCTTCCGCTCCAATCCTTCGTTTCGTGCGTGTATCCTGTTTTCTCGTGTTTTTTCTCTCCAAAAACGGCTCTCCCCTCATCTGAAACCCTATTCCTTCTTTTATCTCTCGTAACAGGCCATAGGTCGAAGCCCATTTGCTTGTTCTCGCTTCCATTAGTGTCGTGGCACTACTCGGTGCCCGTCTCTCGAAGGTGTGGCGCCGCGGCGCTGCCTTAGGCGCTTGGTGCTCGGTGGTCTAGCGCTGCGGCGCTGATGGTCAGCGCTTAGGCGCTTGTCTTTTGGTCATTCAGGCGCTGCGGCGCTGATGTATAGCGCCTAGGCGCTTGGTATGATCCTTGAAGCCTTAGCGCTACAGCACTTGATATTTGGCGCTGCGGCCCTTGTCCACCAACATTTCACGCTAAAAAACACCTCTAGTTGTCATCATTCGTCCAATAGTAGTTTATCTCCTGTACGACACAAAAACAACAGATACCAACGTAATTCTGTCCGAAACTAACATAATTCAAATGAATTCTTATATAAATTAAGTGCAATTCTTGCACTTGTCAGTTAGATCGGGTCATAAGAGGCTGGATTAGGAATCTTTGAATTATGATTTAAATGTGGTTGTCTTCGGGTCGAAATATTGTAGTCCAGAGGTAAAACGGTCATTTAAGGTTTTCAGGAGCAAAATGATCATTTTGCACCCGAGTCGAGTTAGCTGTCCAGGCAGCATCCTGATCACAATTTGACATGTCTTAAAATGTTTATGTTACCACTTGTATGAATGTTATGGAAATATGGAAAAATATGTTGCATTCTTGATTTTAAGAAAAATTTACGTATATGCGTGATTTTTTTTATAAGTGATGAATATGATGACATGTTTTGAAGAATGGAAGTTGGTTGTGACTAATACGAATACGATAATACGATGACATGTAAGGTCAAGGCTCAGTGGATGGGTAATACCGTCGCTGATGTCCCCGTCGCTGGGTACCACAGTTACATGTAGATGGATACATCGAATAGAGCTGATATGAAAGTCACAACTAATGAACGGAATTCAAATAAAGAAAATAACACATATATGATGATATGTTGAGACTGGTTTTGACACGTTATGCCACGATACATTTACGTTCATGTTTTTAAAATCATGAAATGTATGTTGATTAAAGTACTTTTCATTATTGCATGTTATGTATATGTACTTGTTATACCGTTTATGGGTGTTGAGTCGTTATATTCACTAGGTGTGAATGATGCAAGTCAACATATTGATGAGGTGACTGGAGGTGCCGAAGACTTAGTAGGCGGGGCTGGATGTGCGCACTCTAACTCGAGGACCATATTTTCCGCACATTACGTTTATGAGTTAGGAGTGATATTGGACATTTTCATACTCTTTCTTTTATATATTGTTGGTTGTCAGGCATGTTTCGTTTGTGAATAATTTTAAACGATAGTTTAGGGTTTGGCGGTTGTCTCATTTTTTTTTAACTGTAGTGCTTTTACTGTTAGTTGAATACTTTTATTTTAAAATGTAAAATTTCAGTTGTTATTGCATGCATACCTAAAAAGGTAATTTTTGAAAATTGGCTTGCAAAAAAAAAAAATTTTTAGTAGTATTTTAAGTATTAGACGTTTTTATTTAATCTTCTAAGAAAGAAAATAAATAAAACCCATAAGAATTCTTGGGTCAATTTTGGGTTTATTTTTCATCAATGTGTCGAGTTTAAGTCAAATTTTTTTATTGGGTCAAACTTGGGTCTAATTTTTCATCACTGGGTTGAGATTTGAGTCGAGTTTTTATCACGAGATCGATTTTGAGTCTAATATTTTATTATTAGGTCGAGTTTGAATTTGAGTTTTTCATTTTGGTGGAATTTTTGGTTGAGTTTTTATATTTGTGTTAAGTTTTTAATTTGAGTTGAGTTTTTATCATTGAGTTGAGTTGGACTATATTTTTTCAACGTTGGCTCGAGTTTGAGTTGGGTTTTTCATACAAACGAAGTTTGAGTTAAGTTTGTATATTTGTGTTGAGTTTTTTATTTGTGCAAAACTTAAGATAAATTTTTATAAGTTTTTATTTCAAATTGAATTTTAATATGATATCAATCCCCTTAATTGAATTAGAACAAGATTCACTCCCTGTTCTCTCGTTTTCCCTATTCCTCTAGGTTAGAAACGGAAATCTTGCTGCTCCCTGCTGTGGAACTGCAGAGGTCTAAGAAAAATCCAACATCTGGTAAGTGGATTTCTTTCTTCAATCCTTTCCCGATGCTTTAATCTCTTTATTAAGCTCTGTTTAAATTTCGCTGCATTGTTTCGTTCGAAAGTTCAAATTTTTTTTTTGGGATCGTTTCATTGTAGAATGATGGATTCGAGTCAAGTGTTGATGATTTTAGAAGTGAGAAACTTGTCATTTCCATTTTCCTTTTATAGAATGTGGGTCTTGAGCTATTAAACCTCTGATTTTGGAGAGATTCTTGACTTTCCAGAAGTGCTTGTGCGTGGGCTCAGTGTGTGTTGTGTTGGTGCAAGGAAGAGAGTAGGATATGAAATTGCTCTCATTTTCTGTATCAGCGTGCCGATACTTTAATACTGAAGCTGCTCCTGCCAGTAAGATATCCTCGGCTAAACATTTCTTTTTCAAGAACAAGAAATTTTTTGGTAAAAATGATTCTAGAACTCCTAAAAGGTCTAGAATTACGTGGACGGATGAGCAAAAGAAGGCGTTGGATGCTGTTTGTAATGGGCAATCTGTCTTTATTACGGGTTCCGCTGGGACCGGGAAAACTTTTCTACTCCAGCATATGATTAAGAGACTCAAGAAATTACATGGCAAGTCTAAGGTTTATGTGACTGCTCCTACTGGTGTTGCTGCTTGTGCCCTGAATGGGCAAACTCTTCATTCATTTGCTGGGATTGGATTAGGTGAAGTTGGTCGTGCAAGTTTGCTCGAGAGGGTTCTTTCGGATAAGAGGGCTTGCTACCGGTGGAAGAAGGCGAAGGCGTTGCTTATCGATGAGGCAAGCATGGTAGATGCTATACTTTTCGAAAATCTTGAACATGTTGCAAGGAGCATAAGGGTGGAAGCAAGTGAGGGTGACAACCGAAGTTGGGGTGGATTGCAGCTGATTGTTAGTGGGGACTTCTTTCAGTTGCCACCCATTCTCACCAAAAAGAAGAAGGTAGCGAAGGAGTTTGCTTTCGAGGCTGATTGTTGGGATTCAAGTTTTGATTTGCAGATGGAACTTACGAAAGTTTTCAGGCAATCTGATGCTCTTCTTATCAAATTACTCCAGGGAATGAGAAAGGGGGAGATTGATGATGGTGATTTGAAGCTTTTGGAAGGGTGTTGCTCTGGATATGAGCCGGATCCTTCAGCAGTAAGAATCTTCCCAAGGATCGAAGACGTTGAGAAGGTGAACAAGATGAAAATGGAGAGCTTAGATCAGGAAGTTTATGTTTATAAAGCTGAAGATTTGGGTGAGAACCAATGGATCAGGCAACTCAAGAGTGGGATTGCACCCGACGTGCTTGAACTTTGTGTCGGTGCTAGGGTGATGCTAACTAAAAATATAAGTACTTGGCGTAATCTTGTGAATGGTGCAACAGGTACGGTTAAAGAATTTTACGCAGTTTCCGAGAAGCAGTATCAATTGTCTGATATGTGCAGTCATGGCAGTTTGTTGCCCGTGGTAAAATTCGATTCTGGGGATGAGCTTGTTGTTGAGCCCGAGATATGGGTCGTTCTGGATGGGGACAAAATGGTTGCTGCACGAAGGCAGATCCCTCTCATACTTTCATGGGCTCTAAGCATACACAAGTGTCAAGGAATGACTCTTGAAAAACTTGATACCAATCTCTTGCGAGTCTTTGACTTTGGAATGGTCTATGTTGCGCTCTCCCGTGTGAAGAGCTTGGGGGGGCTTCATCTATCTGGCCTAAATCCCAAGAAAATCAAGGCACATCCAAAGGTTTTGCAATTTTATCAAAAATTTTCTGGCGAGCAACAGGATGACAAGAAGGTTGCTGCTGGAAATGAGAATGATTGTGATTCTTCCTTCAAGAAAATTTCTTAACAATCAAAATACAGTTAGTTCTCCATGTGGAACATGATATTTTTCAATCAAAGGGATGCATTACATTTACATAGTTCTAGATTACAGCATGTTTCTATATTTTTAGAGGAACAAAATCTTGGCTTCTGGATTTTATTGCACCCGCAGCTTCAAACCCAAAAGTGCGATTCTTAAATAAGTTCACAGTGAATTCAAACAGCTTCAAATTCAGAAGTTTGGGAGGGAAGAACTGGAGGTCTTGCAGCATTGGATTCGTACTCCATTGAGCCCACGTGGGCTTCAAGATTGAAAGAGATCACCTCTATTCAAATTTTTGCCAAAATATGGTACCAGGTTAGACATAGCCAGTTGAAGTTAGCCGTACTGATGGCCATCATTAGCTTCATTTTAATCAGTTGTTCGAACTTTTCATATANCCGATTGTTCTCTTTGATCTGCTTAAACCCAACATTGCTAAAATAGCCACATTCCATATATTGTGTCTGATGCATTCCGAATATAGATTTTTGATTAACTTATATCGGATATTTCTACAGGTTTAAATGGAAGTACAAGTTAACAGGTGAAGTATTGATTTGTCCGGTTAACTATATATAATATTTTGAATGCATATCGGATATATGTAGTGAGCAATCGGATATATGTAGTGAGCATGTTTAGATTGTATTGAATACTACTAATTGATATATTATATGATAAAAAAAAAGTATATTCTTTAAACTAATAACCCAGAAATAATTATCACATCCTCGAATTAAGGATGTTGAAATCCATCTCTTTCCCTTGTCAATTAATTGACCATTGCCGTGAAATTTTTTGGCCTCTTGAATATGAGATCATACACACTTTTAAAATATACTAATACTAATACATCAGCGAAAGTGTTGCGTACTTGAGATAATACAATAACTCCGTCAAAAAAAGATAATACAATAATTATAAAACAATAATAAGAGTTATACTATAATGTGAAATTATTATGTTCCAAAAAGGTTCATATTATAATTGTAAAAATAAAAAAAATCTTATTATAACTTCAAATTAGGGGAAAAAACAAAAAAAAAAAAATACTATGACATCATTTTTTATATGTAAAACATCCTTAATATAGTAACACACTACAACCTCTGTTATGAGTGCTTTGATTGAATTATTTTAAGGGCAAATTTGAAAAAAATACATATGTCCATCTTTGATTTAAGATTCATTACTTAGATGTTTTTTTTACAATTCAATATCTAACAACACTATAAACTTAGTTTTAACTACCTACAAAGATAAATTTACATTTTTGTCCTTTTATTATTTAAATAAAGATATAATTTTATCCATCAAATTAATTGTGTGTTTTCCTCTACCAAAGTATTAGTACCTATTATGGAATTTCTGATACTTGATTTGTTATTTGAATACTCCAAATGTGTAAAAAAAAATACTATATTTTCGAAAAAGCATCATAAATTCAATCATTGTTGGTTTTTCATTAAAAATGCATTATGATGACTTATTCATGTCATTTTATTTTTAAAAAAATATAGTTTCTCACTCATCATGAAATAAGATTAAGTACTTATTTTGATATATAAAGTATCTATTTTGAAGTTTCAGATACTTGATTTGGCTCTTTAAATACTCCAAATGTGTAAGAAAATACTGGATCTTCGAACAATCATAATAAATTCAGTCATTGTTTGTCTTTTTATGAAAGGTGCATTTGGATGACATATGCATCTCATTTAATATTTTTTTTGTAAAAAAAAAAAATCAAATTCTAAACTAAGCATGTAAATTTTAAAGTACTTAGTTTTACTTGAGAATTACCTATTTTGAGTTTGTAAATACTTGATTTCGTAAATTA
Source organism: Primulina huaijiensis (assembly GCF_012295235.1). Classification (NCBI taxonomy): domain Eukaryota; kingdom Viridiplantae; phylum Streptophyta; class Magnoliopsida; order Lamiales; family Gesneriaceae; genus Primulina; species Primulina huaijiensis. The sequence continues at coordinate 17,224,846 of NC_133312.1, forward strand.
GATACTCACAATATGTATTAAAATACTGGATATTCAAATAGACAACGTAAATTCACCATGTATTGGTATTTCAACGGAAAATGCATTTGGAAGACATATTAATCTCATTTAATATTTTTTTTTTGTAAAAAAAAAATTCTCAAATAAGCATGAAAATTTTAAAATACTTAGTTTTACATGAAAAGTACCTAATTTGAGTTGGCAAATACTAGATTTCGTAAATGAGATACTCACAATATGTATTAAAATATTGGATATTCGAATAGGCAACGTAAGTTCTCCAAGAGTCCAAGTGTTGATATTTCCATGGAATATGCATTTGGATGAGAAGTACATAATTTGAGTTTGTAAATACTTGATTTGATATAGGAGATACTCATAATATATAATAGAATATTGGATATTCAAATATTCAACGTAAGTTTACAAAGTGTTGGCTTTTCATTGAAGATGCACTTGGATGACATATTCATCTCATTTAATATATTTTTCGTAAAAAAAAACAAATTCCCAAAAAAGATGAAAATTTTAAAGTACTTAATTTTATTTGAGAAGTACCTAATTTGAGTTGGAAAATACTTGATTTTGTAAATGAGATCATCACAATATGTATTAAATATTGGATATTCGAATAGGCATAATAAATTCTCCAAGTGTTGGTATTTCCATGGAATATGCATTTGGTTGAGAAGTACTTAATTTGAGTTTGCAATTACTCGATTTGGTACAGGTGATACTCATAATATGTAATAGAATACTGGATATTCGAATATGCAACGTAAGCTCACCAAGTGTTGGCTTTCCATGGAAGATTCTTTTGGATGACATATTTATCTCATTTAATATAATTTTTGTAAAAAAAAAAAAAAAACATTCCCAAATAAGCATGAAAATTTTAAAGTACTTAGTTTTACTTGAGAAATACATAATTTCATATTGCAAATACTTGATTTGGTACATGAGATAATCATAATATGTAATAGAATACTGGACATTCGAATATGCAACGTAAGTTCACCAAATGTTGGTTTTTCTATGGAAGATGCATTTGGATGACATATTTATCTCATTTAATATTTTTTTTATAAAAGTAAAAAACAAATTCTAAAATAAGCATGAATATTTAAACGTACTTAATTTTACTTGAGAAGTACCTAATTTCATATTGCAAATATTTGATTTGGTACACGAGATACTCATAATATTTAATAGACTACTGGATATTCGAATATGCAACGTAAGTTCACCAAGTACTGGTCTTTCCATGAAAGATGCATTTGGATTACATATTTATCTTATTTAATATTTTTTTTGTAAAAAAATTCTCAAATAAACATGAAAATTTTAAAATACTTTGTTTTACTTAAGAAGTACGTAATCTGAGTTTGCAAATATTTGATTTCGTAAATGAGATACTCACAATATGCATTAAAATACTGGATATTCGAATAGACAATCTTTCTATGAAAAATTCATTAGGATACTTATTCATGTCATTTAAATAAATAAACATAGTTCATTATTCATCATAGACTAATTGGGAGATGCGTTATGAACATAGTTCGTAAATGAGCTTGAAGTTTGCACTTTAAGCATATCTATCGATTCTTGGATCAATGATTTATAAAATACTCATCAATATTAATTGACAATACTTTTTGATATTCATTGAATGTCTTATTTGACAATTATATTTATTTGACATAATACTTATTGGTAATTATTCATTATACTTATTAGTATTTTTTTTCTTTATACTTATGAGTATTAATTTATAATATCATTAATATTCATTCATAATACTTGTTAGTATTCATTAAATGACAATGCAATACTTCATTTGATATCATCCTCATTAGTATTCTTTCATAATATTTATTGGTAATCATTCATTATATGCATCAATATTCTTTCATTATACTTATTATCAAATTTGAGTTTTTAAAGGGTAAAATCAATTATCAGTAGAATATAATTATGTAATACTTGTAATAATTTCGGTATCACATTTTTATTTCACGGATCTCATCATCAAAGGCAACTCAATATTGACTTCAAATTATGTGTTTTGACATCATCAAATAATCGAATTTGAGCATTTAAATGGTAAAATCAAGTATTTGTGGACTCGTATTAAGTATTATTTGTATTAATTTAGGTATCATATTAGATANTCTTATTTGACAATTATATTTATTTGACATAATACTTATTGGTAATTATTCATTATACTTATTAGTATTTTTTTTCTTTATACTTATGAGTATTAATTTATAATATCATTAATATTCATTCATAATACTTGTTAGTATTCATTAAATGACAATGCAATACTTCATTTGATATCATCCTCATTAGTATTCTTTCATAATATTTATTGGTAATCATTCATTATATGCATCAATATTCTTTCATTATACTTATTATCAAATTTGAGTTTTTAAAGGGTAAAATCAATTATCAGTAGAATATAATTATGTAATACTTGTAATAATTTCGGTATCACATTTTTATTTCACGGATCTCATCATCAAAGGCAACTCAATATTGACTTCAAATTATGTGTTTTGACATCATCAAATAATCGAATTTGAGCATTTAAATGGTAAAATCAAGTATTTGTGGACTCGTATTAAGTATTATTTGTATTAATTTAGGTATCATATTAGATACTTCTCAAATAAAAATAAGTATTTTAAAGTTTCAATACTTAGTTGGGAAATTTTTTTTTTCACAAAAAAAATATTAAATGAGATGAATCCAAATGCATCTTCTAAGGAAAGATAAACACTTGGTGAGCTTACGTTTCATATTCGAATATCCAGTATTCTATTACAAATTATGAGTATCTCATGTACCAAATCAAATATTTGCAATCTCAAATTAGGTACTTTTCAAATAAAAACAAATACTTTAAAATTTCTATGCTTAGTTGGGAATTTGTTTTTTCTTTTACAGAAAAAATATTAAATGAGATGAATATGTCATCCAAATGTATCTTCCATAAAAATACCAACACTTTGTGAACTTACGTTGCTTATTTGAATATCCAGTATTTTAATACATATTATGAGTATCTCATTTACAAAATCAAGTATTTGCAAACTCAAATTAAAGTACTTCTCATTTAGGGAGTAAAATTAAGTATTGGTAGACTCGAATTCGATATTTGTTGTACTAATTTAGGTATCTTATTTTAACTTCACAAATTATACATCAAAAGTCACTCAATATTACTTGAAACTATATTTTTTTATATCCCAAAATAATCAAAATTGAGTCTTAAAAGGGTGAAATCAAGTATATGTGAAATCAAATTAGGTACTATTTGTACCAATTTAGGTAGCACGTTTTTTATTCACAAATCTCATCACCAATGAATATTCAATATTATCTTCAAACTATATATTTCGACATACTCAATCGAATTTGAGTATTTAAAAAGTAAAATCAAGTGTTTGTGGACTCGAATTATGTATTATTTGTATTAATTTAGGTATCACATTTTTACTTCACGAATATCATCATCGGTGTCACTTAATATTAACTTCAAATTATATTTTGGCATCCTCAAATAATTGAATATGAGTATTTACGGGGTAAAATAATGTATTTATAGACTCTAATTAGATACTCTTTGTACCAATTTAAGTATCACATTATAATTTCACAAATGACACCATCAAAAGTAACTTAATATCACTTGAAACTTAAGTATTTTCTTACACATTTAAAGTATTCAAATAACCAAATCAAATATTTGAAACCTAAAATAGGTATTTTATATATCAAAATGAGTACTTTTTCTAATTCAACAATGAGTGAGAAAATGTGTTTTTTTTTAAAAATTAGATGACATGAATAAGTCATCTTAATATATTTTCAATGAAAAGACCAACAATTACTGAATTTATTGTGATAGCTCGATGATCCAGTATTTTCTTACACATTTGGAGTATTCAAAGAGTAAAATCAAACATTTGGAACTCCAAAATAGGTATTTTGGAGGTAAAAATAAATACTTAATCTTATTTCATGATGAATGCTGACCTATATTTTTTTAAAAAAATAAAATAACATGATTAAGTCAATATAATGCATTTTTCATGAAAAGACCAACAATGACTGAATTTATGGTGAATGCTCGAAAATATAGTATTTTCTTATATATTTGGAGTATTCAAAGAGCGAAATCAAGTATCTGAAACTCTATAATATGTACTTTGTATGTCAAAATAAGTATTTACTTTTATTACATGATAATTGAGAAACAATATTTTTTTAAAATTATATTTTAAATGGAGAAAAGAGTTTTTTTTTTTAAATTTACCGTTATTTTAATTGCATTGATTAAATGTAGTATGTATGTTTACATATTTAAAATATGATTTTCTATTAGAATGTATAAAACTGTGTTTTCAAGGGTTATTTGAGATGCGATCGAGGAACGGAGACCGAGGACTGTAAAGAGAAAATATTTTTATTGAATGATTATTTTTAATTATTTAATATATAACATATTTAATAAGCGGTTTTCTAAAATGCTTCTTTTGAGGTGTTTGTATATTTTGAGTCGTATTTTAAACAGGTAATCGATTTTTGACGAAAATAATGACTTTTTGGATGCTCGGTTATTATTTTCGAAAACTTTCCTAAATGATATATTTTTCCTACATTATAATGGGCCTAATGGGGCTATTATACCAAGGTTATTGGGCCTAGCTTGCTACCCAATTATTTATATCAAAATATGAAATTTCTAAATCACAAAACACTTCATATCACACAAGAAACCTATGGCTTTTCTCTCCACAACACACACCCACGTTTTTGCTTCTTCACATCGGTTTTGAAGGAAGAAAACGCGGAAGGGATTCCCCGTCTCTCCGGCAATGGCCCTTCGCGTCTAAAATTGAATCTTTGTGCGTGAATCACGCAAAGACATGCCTTATTCCTTTTTTTTCTCTTCATTCATATCATATTATTTGTGAATGTGTTCTCGCGTTAAAAATCTTAAATCACAATAGTATTTTCATTTTTTAAGGGTTTATACATGGAAATCTTGATATTCTTGCATGATTCTTGATGCACAAAGAGACGGCCAAGGTAGGGGCATTAGAAGGGGCGATTTTCAGAGGGTTTAAGGGTCCTTAGGTGCATGATGTAGGCCTGGTATGGTTCAAGGAATTAGGGGCTGCACAATTTGGGTTCTATGGGGAACTAGGGCTCGAGTTTGATTCTTTGTAGAGTTCAGCTGCATGCGTCGGTTAAGGGATGTGTCCTGGGGTCCTAAGAGGACTGTGGAGTGGTCCTAGATGGATTGAGGGAAGGTTGGTACAAGGGCGAGGGCTGTAGAGGCGCAAACATGATGCACGATCATGGTGCCGCGCGCGGGTGATTGGTTCATGCACGTACTCGTGCATGGCATATAGTCGTGATCCAGAAGGGGTCCTAAAGGTTCGGTCTAGGTCCTAGGATGGCTGGTTAGGGGCTGGTCGCATTCGTTAAGGCCTAGCGTTGAAGGAACTTGAGACTTGTTAAAGCTAGGGTTTGGTTCGAAACAAGGGCATAAATTCAGTAGATTTCTATGCTTTTCCGAGGGTTTTAAATCACTTGAATTGGGTTGTAAAAGGGTTGATTAGGTGTTAGTAAGCTATGGTTAAGTTTCGAGTTGGTTAGGGTTAAATCAGGGACTTCGGTTCAAATTTTAAAATGAATTACGAATTTAGTCGAGGAGCTTAATTTTACATCTAAGAAATGTTTATAGGTGTATTTTAAGGTGTTATGGTAAGTTTGGATGGATTCGAGTCGTCGTTTTAGGGTCCAAGGGTAAAATGAGAAAGTTAAGGTATCAGGAGCAAAACGGTTGGTGAACTGGGAGCCGAAGTTACTTCTAGTGCAGTTCACCTATAACAATAGCTACCAGTCGTCTATAGGTATGGCTCTTTATGAGGTAATTTATGGAAGGAAATGTAGATCACCGATACATTAGGACAAGGTTGGTGAAAGAGGAGAATTATGACCGGACTTGATCAAGCAGACAGCAGAGCTAGTAATCAAAATCCGAGATATGATGAAGACTGCTCAAAGCTGCCAGAAAAGCTACGCTGATAAGTGGCGAAGGGAGCTAAATTATACAGTAGGTGACCACGTGTTTGTGAAGATAGCACCTATGAAGGATGTTATGAGATTTGACAAGAAACGCAAACTCAGTCCGAGGTTCATAGGACCGTTTGAGGTTCTGGAGAGGATTTAAACATTAGCTTATGGCGTTGCCACCGATGCTGACTGGAGTGCATATTGTGTTCCATATCTCGATGCTGCGAAAGTACATGTCGAATCCTTCACATGTGATGAATTATGAACCTCTACAGTTGACTTCAAATATGTCATACGAGGAAAGGCCTACAAAAATTCTGGATAGGCAAGAAAGAAGGCTCCAGAATAATGTCCTTCATATGGTCAAAGTCAAGTGGCTAAATCATTCGGAGGAGGAAGCTACATGGGAAACTGAGACTGATATGAGGAGTCGCTACCCTGAGTTATTCGGTGAGTCTTAATTTCGAGGACTAAATTTCATATAAGGGAGGGAGGAATTATAAGATCCCAAAATGCGATAACGTAATCCAACTACATGCAAATCTAGGAAAATGAAAAATACTTAATTAAATTATTTTGATTGCATTGATTAAAGGTGGTAGGCATGTTTACATGTTTAAAATATGGTTTTCTATTATAATGCATAAAATTGTGTTTTCAAGGGTTATTTGAGACGCGACCGAGGAACGGAGACCGGGAACTGTAAAGGAAAAATATTTTTATTAAATGATTATTTTTAATTATTTAATATATGACATATTTAATAAGCGATTTTCAAAAATTTTGTGTTTGAAGTGTTTTTACATACCGAGTCGTAGTTTAAACTGATAATCGATTTTTGACAAAAACAATGTGAAGGATCGAGTGTGCTAGTGCCTTTGAAGACATTTCGAACACTATATTCTCCAATGAGCTGCAATAGCTTGTGTTCTAAGAATGTTAACACCGATAAATTAAATAGAGTTTGGTTTAAAACCAAGCAGAAGAAACTCGAAGTAATCCTTCGTGAAGAAGACTGTTATTTGAAAACATTTTAACTTATGTAAATTGAATAACTGAAAAAGGGTAGATTAGTTTTTGCATTCATCAGTTCAGTTATGGTGACAACTGAACTGACGGATACTATAACTGATCCAAACAATTTGAAAACAGCAGTTAGTCAGTTAAATACACAAGATATATTTATGGATGTTCGGAGACTTCAACTGCTCCTACGTCACCCCTTTTACCTCCACGGGTAGAATCCACTAGAAGACTTTGATTTATACAACTCTTTGTACAAACTCACTCAGCTAGGACTTACACTACTGCCTAAACTGAACTCCTAGCTACGACTGAAGGCAGCACCTTCTAGCCAATACTTCTTTAACGTCTATGTGTCAAAGACTACATACACAAGTTTAACGTCTTTGTGCAAGACTGTATTTGAGTGGTTGAGAGAGTGTTTGTGTGTGAGAACTGAACAAGGATGTTCTCACACACTGAGGGAGATAAGATTCTACACTAAGCTGATAACACGTTGAAGTGTCCCTCTGGGCTGATTTCTTCTGAAAGCTGATTTGCAATGTGCGTGCCCTTTCTTTTCTCTCTTATTTGCTTTGAAGCTTTTTCTCTCTATGTGTTGTTATGTCGAGTCTTCACTGATCTTCTCTTTATATAGGCGGGAAAAACTGATCGTACAGTGATTCTCATTTATTGTATTCGTTACATCTTGGACTTTGTGTCTTGACTTTTCGACTGCCCTTCTGAAACGTTTTGTCTTTAATGCTCTGATGCAACGTCCCTTTATTGTCCTTTGACTGGACAATGGCTTTGTACCTTCACGCACAGCTGGAATCCACTGAAAGATTTTGTTTTCATCTACAACTGAAAGATTCTGACTGATGATTCGAACTAATCAGCTGAACTGATCTTCAGTTGGGCTGGTGAAATCAGTTGACTCTTCAGTTGAACTGATTTCACTGTCGTTCAGTTGAATTGATCAGCTGGGTTTCTTCATCGGTTGAACACTCCTTTGACTGGCCAGGATTCAGAGATTCTCCTGCTGAACCATCTATCTGGACAATCAGCTAGACTGCTCAATTGACGTAACAGTTAGGCTGATTCAGTTTTTGCGATCAGTTAGGTCTTCAGTTTGCAATGTAAACAGCTCGTGACTGATGCTAGCTTCTACACATTAAGGTAGATTATTAGTAACACAAATTAACAAGTTTTGTTAACATCAAAATCAAGATTGCGAACTTGAAAAGTTCCAATACAATGACTTTTTGGAGGCTCGGTTATTTTTTTCGAAAACTTTCCTAAACTATATATTTTTTCTACATTATAATGTGCCTATTATACCAAGGTTATTGGGCCTACTTGCTATCCAATTATTTATATAAAAATATCTAGTTTCTAAACCACAAAATCTAGTGCTTTTCTCTCCACAACACACCCACGTTTTTGCTTCTTCACATTGGTTTTGAAGGAAGAAAACGCAGCAAGGATTCCCCGTCTCTCCGGCAACGTCCCTTCGCGTCTAAAATTGAATCTTCGTGCGTGAATCATGCAAAGACACGCCTTATTCCTTCTTTTCTCATCATTCATACCATATTATTTGTGAATATGTGTTATTGCATGAAAAATCTAAAAGAACCGTAGTATTTTCATTTTTAAGGGTTTATGCAATGAAAACTTGATTTTTTGCATGATTCTTGATGTTTCTTGATTCACAATAGGGCTGCCAAGGTAGGGCTATTAGAAGGTGCGATTTTCAGAGGGTTTAAGGGTTCTTAGGTGCATGATCTAGGTTTGGTATGGTTCGAGGAAATAGGGGCTTGACGATTTGTGTTCTATGGGTAACTAGGGCTCGGGTTTCCTTCAGAGGGTGCGGCTGCGTGCGTTGGTTAATGGTTATGTCCAGGGGTCTTAAGAGGACTGTGGAGTGGTCCTAGAAGGGTTGAGGGAAGGCTGGTACAAGGGCGAGGGCTGTAAAGTCTCAACCATAATGCACAATCATGGTGCCGAGTGTGGGTGGTTGGTTCATGCACGTCCTAGTGCATGGCATGTAGGCTTGGTCCATAATGGGTCCTAAGGTTTCGGTCTAGGTCCTAGGATGGCTCGTTAGGGGCTAGTCACGTTGGTTAAGGCCTAGCGTTGAAGGAACTTGGGAGTTGTTAAAGCTAGGGTTTGGTTCGAAACAAGGGCAGAAATTCAATAGGTTTCTAGGCTTTTCCGATGGTTTTAAATGGCTTGAATTGGGTTGCAAAAGGGTTGGTCAGGTGTTTGGTAAGTTTCGAGTTCGGGTTAAAATCGAGATGGGACTTCGTTTAAAGTTTTAAAACGAATTACGAATTTAGTCGAGGAGCGTAAGTTTACATTTAAGAAATGTTTATGGTGTATCTGATGTTGTTATGGTATGTTTGGATGGATTCAAGTCGTCGTTTTAAGGTCCAAGGGTAAAATGGGAAAGTTAGGGTTTTAGGGGCAAAACGGTTGTTTTACACATGAAAAATGTTAGGAGCCATGGCAGTGTCCTTAATGCTGTAAGAAATGTTAAAATTTTTATTTTGAAAGGTTATGAAATATTCTGATGAAAATTGTAAAATGTTAAATAATAAATTGTATGCTTGGTTTCAAGAAAATGTTATATGCATTAATTTTTATAATTGATGAATATGATAAAATGTTTTGAAGGAGGTGATTTGATTGTGACTAATTCGAACACGAATACGAATACGAAATGACACGATGACATGTAAGGTCAAGGCTCAGTTGACGGGTGAGAGTGTCGCTGATGTCCCCGCAGCCTGGTACCATGGTAATACGTAAGATTGATCAATCGACAAATAGCTGATACAAATGTCACAATTAATGATCGAAATGAAAGGGGGTCGGTTACGGTGACCGGAAGCGCAACGGAAGTTAAAAATTTTTATTTTTTCATGAGAAATTTTCGGCCACCTCCATTCTTGTGTAGCAAATACAATAAACACAAAATGACATTCATAGTGTGTTAAGAAATGTACCTGTCAATCACAAGGATTGATGTATGGCTCCAACTAAGGTGTAAACACCTTAGCTCTTCAATGGTAGAAACTATCTTCAAGCTTCCTTTGAGCATTCCTTGCTCAACTATTAAGCCCACCACCAACTAGGTAGATCTCCTCTTAATTTGCATTAGAAAACTAAGAGGATTTTTCAATAAGAAGAATTTTCTTTCCTCAACACTTGAAGAAGAAAAAAATGAGAGAAAATGGGGAGAGAATTTGCTCAAGAAGTTTCGGCCATTGCATCTTGGAGTGGAGGGGAGAATAATTTAATTTTCTTGTCTTGGTTGTGAGAAAAGCAAAAAACAAAAGGTGCATGCCTTGTATTATTTTAATAAAAAGTAATCCACAACCTTCCACCTCCCAAGCATGCTTTGTTATTTGATTTTTAAAAATTAAAAATCCATGGACTTAATTTTAATTATCTCAAACATATTAGAGACTAATTAAACATTACTTGAATTTACCCAAGTCCCACTAGTTAAATAATTATTTTAATTGAGCTCTACAAGACTCAATATGATTTGATTAATCCAACACTTGAATTAATTTAATTATTTGTACTCTACTAGGTCCACTAGTGTTTAATTAATTCAACATTTGAATTAATTTAATTTAGTCCATAATAATGTTTATGAAAATCACAATTTTCAAATACATTATTCACTTGGCCAAACTTTTAATTTAGGAACACTTCCAAAAATAAAATTTATATTTCTCTCATAGAAGTCATACTTCTATTTTTCCCTACGCCTATAAACTCATTTATAAGCCGTTCAACACATTGAACTATTTTACTTCTCAACGGGATCTAGAAAGCTAGTACTTGTGTGGCCCTCAATGGTTCATTGATACAACTAGCCGTGGGTTCACATCTCCATGTGATTCGGACTAAACATGTCCTTATATGAGCATACCCCAATTGCTCCATTCTTATTTATCAACTCCTTGATAATAAGAACGTCAGAACTCAAGTCTGATAGTACCCAGCCAATCATGTTAAACGCCTGGAAGCATCGCTTACATGATTCCCTAGGTATCAAATGATAGTGCCTGCAATAACCATTCAATTATGGTTAGCGTACAGTACGGTCCCTTCAACTCATATATCCCGACCGATTCGACAACCATTGGTTTATCGAGAGGTGTCAATGAATCGATACTATGTGTCATGTCGTAGTTGCATCGATGGTGTAATCTATGAAACCCCTTTCATAATTACCACCATACTCTGATCAGAGATTTCAAACTACATATACATGAAAAACACATAGGATATCCATACCCGGAGGTAAGCGGTGAATCCCCGACTACAATGCATCGTCTCCTATATGTTTCGACAGAACACCCAACCTTGCCACCTGATGACCCCATGAGAGTCGGTAAACAAGTCAAAGTGTAATTCTAGCACATAGAGTCTCAATGTTGTCCCGGGTCATAAGGACTAATGGTGTACAACCATAAACTAGGACTTTTCCACTCGATAAGTGAGAACCACTTGGAAAGTCCTTTAATGGAGGGTTGTTCAGTGCACTCTACCAGGAGCACCTATCTGCATGCTCGGACATCACAATGTCCCCTACCAATGAAACATGGTACTCACATCGCAGATACTAGTCTCAAGCTCGAGCGGCCTATATCCTTCTTAGCGGCGGCTGAATCGACTAGGAACCGTTTAGAATATACAGTATTCCAAATATGAGTTTCATGATACTCATCATATGAGCATCTCATATTCTTTCTACTATTTGTATATTCAAGGGCTTTATCTATGCAACTAGCATGGGTATATAGATAAAGATGTGCCAAAACAATAATTTCAAATATTATTAAAATAAATATTGCTTATACATAGAGTTTCATTGTGAACACTCGACCAACACTTGGCTCGACGTGCACCTACTCTAACACGAAAATCATCTAAGGGGAAAACGTATATGTATATGTATATGATGAAAAGAAAAGTATATATGAAAGAAAAGGTTTAAGTCTATGCATGTCATGAAAAAACTATTTTTATTAAAAGTAATTTCCATGTTGCATGTGGATATATACGTATTACTAGTTAATACGGTTAAGACTTGCTGATTCAATAGACTCACTAGGTATGAATGATGCAGGTGAGGATTTTGATGTTGAGACGGGATGGTTGAATGACTGAACTGGCTAGGCGGATGGGACACTAACCCGAGGACCTATGCATTGCTAGATTTCTGCACAGTTATGATTTTACATTATTTTAAATATTTTGTTGAATTTTATGCTTCTAAGTGGTTTTTAGATGATTTAAGATGTTTATGCTACTTTTTGAAAAGTGTTAGTTTTAAGTTTGGTTTGACGTTTACGATTTTACGACTTTTACTGCACTTTTGGATTTTGAATAAAATAGATGGTGAAGTCTATATATATATATATTTCGGTCGAAGCCTATGGATTTTAGAAAAAAAAATTCTAATATATTTTAAAGAAAAACGAGTTAGAGACATTTCATTTCAATTCCATATAAATCATATTTGGCTCAAATGAATTGTAACAAAGTAAATATTCTATGATAACCATTCGTCACACTAATTGCGTTTAGCCAAAATATGTTGATATTCAACTCATAAAATCGAGCTCAAATTATTTTTCAAAAATTTCAAAACTGATTTCTANTATGATAACACACAAAACTTTAGTATTCATCTTTACCTTGCTTCTGAACAAGATAGGAGTTAGATACATGGTTAAATACAAGAATAGCCTCAGCAATTCCTAGACTATCTTTTCTATGAACAAATAGAAATGAAAGAATGAATGAACCAAAGAATAAGCTCTATGACATTGGGGTGTTGTGGGGCAATAACTTCACAATGAAATATATTGAGCAAAAGTTGAATTTAAAAATTATATGTGATGTTTTTTCATTTTTCCACTTGAATCTGGCCCTGAACCACACCACCATATAAGGTTTAGCTACTCGAGTCAACAGGACCCGTTACTGGTAAGGACTGTGTTCTCAAACAATGGCTGACACTACGAGAAAGAATGCTACCTGTTGGTGTAGATGCCCTTGACCATAAATGAAATCTTAAGCCACGTTCACTTCTTGGGGACAAATTCACATGCTCTAAAGCATGAGACTGGAGTTCGGATGGGTAGTCTCTCAAGCATCCGATTCGAGGTCCAGCTCCGGTACTCCACTTGCAAGATAATTGCTTCCCCAGTTGGTAGGACTTTGTTTCTCTGTGTGAGTTTATTCTTTGCGAAATGATTTGCTCGGGAACGACCCCCTCTTTTGCTAGAAGATGATCTTTTGACCTGTCAGCCTTTTCAAGATTGCTGTTGAATTGCTCTTCTGATTCTTCATTTCCATCAATAGGTGATCCTGGCTGGAAATTACCGGTGTTTGGCTGGGTAGTTTCGGTTTTTCTCTTGAAAGTCTCTATCAACTCGTGTTTACTTGGAATCAAAAGAGCAGTTGGTTTCCTAATTAAGCCACGAGATGTACTTGGTATATCCTTTTCACTTGAAATATGCTTGTAACTAGAGCATTTCTTATGATCTAATTCATCCAAGTCATCTTCAGAAGAGTTACTCTTTAGGTCTAATACATCTCCCTTCTTTCCTATAGAATCTTCTTCCTCGTCATCAGTAGAATCAAGCTGCATTTCATTTGTTAAGATTATGCATGCATGTACAGGATTATGATTTCCAATCATGGAACATGAAATAAAAAGGTAAGATTTTACCTTAACATTAGTGAGATCAACGTTGCTCTCCCTGAGAAATGATATGAAGTCAAGGAAATTTTCGGGGGTTGGACGATAATGACCACTGTGAGGCCAGATGGCCTGTCGAAATAAAAGCGAAAACATGGTAATTAATAAATATACAGCAATTAAAAACAGAAAAATGAGAATTGTTCGAGTGTTATTCATCATGGTTCACATTGCAGTGGTACCTTTAAGATGCCTTTTTCGGCAACTATTCTCCCAGCTGCCAACGTAGCTCCTCCAGCCAAGAAACTCGAGTGCTGAAACGAGCCCTTCTTTTTCTTCCCTACATATAAGGTCCTCGAGGTGCTGAGCACAAATATCCACTTAGCACCAGTTGGTTCTCGAGTGGTATCAAGAAGCTCTCTGGTTTCCCTATATAAGAGATATCCATCCCCCACTGCAACTTCATAACCCTTTCTTTCCATCTGCAGCATCAGTTTAACAATAATATCATTACAAGCATCCTCCAAAACGGCATAACAAGTCTTAACAGATCTTTAAAAACCACAAAATGATTTTGAAGACAAACTTGATATTATTTAAAAAATGATGTGTTTTTTATATAATTATATGTCATCTATTTTTAAGAAGGATTTTCAGTCATATTTATCCCATTATATTGTCACCCGTATAAAGAGGTAACCATTGTTAATCATAAAGGTTGTATTTTGCTTAGAATTTTATTTGCCAGCAGAAACAATAATCAAATGGTTGTCTCATACTTGTCTTAAACTATTAAATTTTACAGAACAGAGCTCTTGACCGTATGAACAACCAAGAAACTTCTATATTTTAGGGAGAAAATCTATATTAAAAATTATCAAAAGGTTTCCCTAATCCCCAACATATTTATTTAAATTTGAATCTGTTTCTTAATTAACCACAAACAGCCGTAGATTCAATACACATATGTCATGTGAGTTGAGCCTCAAGTTGTTCTGACCCTTTTCTTGTCTCCACCAATAGTTTATATTCTTTCAATTCCTGAATCCTCCAGCTCGGACAACCCTTAGATTAGTTTTTTTCTCAATGAGTTATAGCTCTTAACTAAAGACTGACTTCCCAACTCCTTGATAAATCGGATTAAACAAAATGGCTCTGTTGAGCTCCCAACGTCTCAACAGTTGGAAAATTCCTGTATGTTTTTCCAGCTAGATAATGCTCAGCTGCTCAAGTATGGCCACTCTTGGAACTTTTTGGACACAGTATCACAAAATTTCAGGCCCTTACTAATGGTGACGATTGTCTTCTAAATGGAGAGAAATTAATAGAGTTTTTAGATCTCTGAGCATTGTATCATAGATGCATTTGTTGAGAACAAAATTATAAGAATTCTATGCTGTGTTGCTTGTTTGTTCACTAGATTTCTACTACTGTTTTAAAATTCAACAGAAGCTACTCTTTCAAAATTAAAGAATTTAAGAAGATGAGGGACGCACCGGACCAAGATACTTAATACATTGTTGCTGAAGCTTTGACCGAGGGCACTTCTCGATAAGATTGAGCTCCTTTCCTTCTCCTATGTCTAGCCTGAAAGAACTTAAGTTGTTTAGACAATAAAAGAATATTAAAGGCCAGCCTCTTGAATAATAGTTTCTGGAAGTTTAAAAGATAATAACCAGTAGAAGAAGGGCTCTTTGCTTTGAGAATTCAACCATTTCTCATAATAAAAATGTAGATTGTGCCCATAGCGATGCCTTGGATCAATCTGCTTGATACAAATTCAGTTAAATCAGCATATTTTTTAGTTTTTTCATTACAAAGGCAGAGGAGAAAAATGATTTACTTACAGCTTCAAGCCAATGTTGTAAAGCAAGTTTCTGAGCTTTCCCATTCTTTGACAAGCCTTTTCCAACCTGGAATGAGTAAGATAACTCGCATAAGTTTATCAATGAAAATTAGAAAAAACTAAATTTGTGGCCGCTTATGTTTTAATCAAAGCTTACCTTGGCAGCCCTTGTTCTTGCTCTTGACCACCGTGAAATAGCAGTCTCGTGTTTCCCAAGATCAAAGAAAGAAACCGAACTGTGCTTGAGTTCCGCAAAATCTAAAACCTTCCACCAACTTTGCTCGACAAGAACTGCACAGTCTGCCAACTTTCTTCTCGTTCGGAAGCTCTTGTAAACCTTCTGTAACTTTACAGCAGCCTCATGTTTGGGGCTGCTTGGATCCTTAACCGGAGATTTTTTTTCACATATATGATTATAGTCTCCTGGAACTTTTGTATATATCATAGTTTGGTTATTTGTTGACATATTTTTAAAAGATTCCAACAAAATTTTTCCAGAGCCAAATGATGGGAAAACTTTATGTTCAAGGATTTTGTCCTCGAAACTCATAGCTTGGACCGGAGTCTTCTGAGCATCGTCCCCAAGGTCGATCGATTTTCCGGTGACCAATTCGATACCATTCTCTAGATCAAAATATGTGGCAAGCGGGCATGACCAAGATACACCCATGCAATTTCAAAATGGACTTTGAGACAAACGAACTTCTTCAATAATACTGCATTTAAGAAATCAACATAAATACAGAAGACTAATTACTTTATGCATCATTCTATACTAAACTTCAATGAAATCACTTATAAAGAACAATTATAATCATAAACTATAATTATGATCATCACCTTATTGCTAAAAACGAAAAATATATATTATGAGCACCAAGACTAAACAATAAAGCATTTCCCCGTCCAAGATCCAATAAACGGCCGAAGAAATTCACCAAATCAGAAAATTCCACAACCCGTTTCAATCCATTATTTTCTCAAAACCAATCAAAGAAGCTTAAACGTGCTAAACAAGCGAAGAGCATAAAATGCACTAGCTATATTCGAAGGAATGACTCTCAAAAACACCAAAGATATCTGACACCAATAACAAAACCCAGAAATTATATACACCAGTGAGCATAAAAATCTCCAAATAGCTCATCCAACGTAAACATTTAACATCGAACAAGGAATAGACCCGGCGAAAGTAGTAATAATCCTTATATAAAGAGAAGCTGAGAAAAATAAAAGATTCTGAAATTTTTACCGCGATGCTAATCTTTGCTAGAAATCTTGAGTATATAACGATTTGATCGATTAGAAATTCAAGGATTTTATGCTAATTCAGAAGATGAAATATGGGAAAAGATCAAACAACGTATTTTTTATTCTGCATTGAAGGCTGGCTATTATAGAGAGATGGCTGACGCACATGGGAGACACGGTTGCTGAGAGAAACATGAGAGAGAGAACTGCGTGGAAATGGAATAATTATTATTATTTTTTTTTTACTTTTTCTATTTTTTAAATATTTTTCGATTTGAAGAAATAATTTTGCAAAAAAAATTCCGGCTTTTTGAAAGGAAAAAACACGGGATTTTAAGCATTCAAATCATTCTCAATTGAAAATTCGACGTGGTAAATCATAAATTTTGGCAAAAATTTTTTTTAGACGATCTCACGGGTCGTATTTTGTGAGACGGATTTATTTGGGTCTTCCATGAAAAAATATTACTTTTTATGTTAAAAGTATTACTTTTTATTGTGCATATCGATAATGTTGACCCGTTTCACAGATAAAGATTCGTGAGACCGTCTCACAAAAGACCTACTCAATCATTTTTAACTGATATTGAGAATTGAGAAATCCATAATTTAACTACTGTATTGTTAAACATAACTATTTTTATATTACATTATTTTAATTTTCTAAAATATATTTCTTTCTATTTAATAACATAATTTTCCATTTTTGGGATTATCAAAGTATATTATGGAATACGTGTATCTAATGCGTTGTGATTAGATGCTAGTTTGAAATATTATTTTACGTAATTAATTACTAAAATTATTAAGTATTAACATTTGAAAATTTATTAAAATTATCGAGAAACTATTCTTATAGAAACTAATTTTAATAGATCTAATATTACAACCCGTAGATCTATAAAATGGGAAGAAATAGAATTTCCAGAAAACTGGATAATTGAACAAGCTGTTCCTAGAAATCCTATAATAAATAGGGATTTACAGCAAGTTATTCAAAATAATGAAGGATCTATTCAAATACAGTTTAATAATGAACAAAGAAGATTATTACCCTCTTCTGTTTATGCTAGATCAAGATCTAGTCATTCTTTTATTTCACCTTTAGATTATATGGTGGATATTCCACAAACTTCTAGAGCTTCAACTTCTCAAATACGAGAAGAAGTAGAATCTTCAGCAGAAGATTTAATTATTAATCAAAATAATATTGTTCATCAATGTAACTTTCAAAAAGTTAAAGAAACTGATACTGTTTCAGAAATGAATTTTACTATTTAATGGATAGTAAACCAAAAATTGATTTTACTAAAGGATCTTTTGCTAGGGCAAAGATCAATGCAGAATTTTATTTACCCAAATGGAAATCTTTCAGAGATTGGTATTTTAAAAGTTTCTCTGAAGAAGAATTTGAATATATTGTCACAGAATTTTATAAATACTGTGAAAATCAAAATAGATTAATTCATTTTGTTCCTTGGTTTTTTAAAACATTTATTATAGATTATATTTCTATTCTTGAAAGAAATTATAAATTTCCTTCTGGACAGATTCAAAGATCTGTTTATCCTCCTCAACAATCTTTTATTATAGAAAAGAATAATAAAGTTTTAAATTTTACTGCTTTTTCAAAATTATTTGAAAATGATATGTTACAAATAACTGTTAAACATATTAATCAAATAATTGAAAAACAGAATTATACAAATTTATATCTTACGATAATAGGTGAAGAGATTGTTTCTCTTAAAGATCGTATTGATAAAATTATTCTAGCTATTAATAAAATTAAACCAGATGTTCATATACAAGAACCAGAAACTAATATTGTTTCTATTACTAGTCTTCTATTAAATCCCTTCCAGAAATTAAAGATTTTAAATTTAAATCTTCTGTTTCTGATTTAGAAAAATTATTAGAAGAAAAATTTAAAAATCTTAATTTAAATACTCTTAATGAAGAGATTGTTAATAATAATATTTTTTCGGATGAAGAAATTAATAAAATAAAATGGACAGATAAACATACCCAAACTAAATATTATTATGATAGACCTACTCCCATGGATGTTCTTGTTGAAGAACAAGAATATATTTTCTCCAATAGTTATAATGAGAAAAGTATTTATGAATGGAATATTGATGGAGTTAGTGATAAACAAATTTATAATACAGCTCACAGAATGCTTATGTATAGTACTGTGTGTAAAACTTCAGGTAATAATGAAAAAAATATTGCTAGAATGATTATAGCAGGATACACTGGCCAACTTAAAGGTTGGTGGGATAATTATTTAAATCAATTTCAGAAAAATGATATTTTCAATTCAATAAAAATTGAAGATAATATTCAGGTAGAAAATGTTGTTTATTCATTAATAACAACAATGATTGAACATTTTACTGGTAGATACACTGATAATAGTGAACAAATTCGTACTTTATTAAGTAATCTAAAATGTAAAACACTTACTGATTTTAGATGGTATAAAGATACTTTTTTATCTCGAATTTATGAGATACCAGACTGTAATAATAGTCTTTGGAAAGCCAAATTTATAGATGGTTTACCCTTTCTCTTTGCAGAAAGAATTAGAAAAGTCTTAAGAAAGGATGA
>NC_133312.1:17245410-17261135 GCF_012295235.1 Primulina huaijiensis
CAAGGAACAAAATGAATTAATCTATTTTGATTTTCACAGTATTTATAAAATTCTGTGACAATATATTCAAATTCTTCTTCAGAGAAACTTTTAAAATACCAATCTCTGAAAGATTTCCATTTGGGTAAATAAAATTCTGAATTGATTTTTGCTCTAGCAAAAGATCCTTTAGTAAAATCAATTTTTGGTTTACTATCCATTAAATAGTAAAATTCATTTCTGAAACAATATCAGTTCTTTAACTTTTTGAAAGTTACATTGATGAACAATATTATTTTGATTAATAATTAAATCTTCTGCTGAAGATTCTACTTCTTCTCGTATTTGAGAAGTTGAAGCTCTAGAAGTTTGTGGAATATCCACCATATAATCTAAAGGTGAAATAAAAAAATGACTAGATCTTGATCTAGCATAAACAGAAGAGGGTAATAATCTTCTTTGTTCATTATTAAACTGTATTTGAACAGATCCTTCATTATTTTGAATAACTTGCTGTAAATCCCTATTTATTATAGGATTTCTAGGAACAGCTTGTTCAATTATCCAGTTTTCTGGAAATTCTATTTCTTCCCATTTTATATATCTACCGGTTGTAATATTAGATCTATTAAAATTAATTTCTATAAGAATAGTTTCATTTAATTTCTTATCAATTCTTTTACACATAGGATTCAGTGTAAACAATGGTTTATAATAAATACGATAACAGATACATATAACTTCTGTACCAGGAGTATAATTATAAGCATGAGTTTTAACATTTAATGTTAAAGAGTCTAAGATATTTATGTCAGACAAAGATAAAGATAATTTTGGATAAACATCAAAATATACTGGACCATGAGCCAGACTAGATCGAATTATTCCCATAAGGGATTGTTTCCAATTTAAATTTCTACCATCTCTTAAAACTGCTATAAAGCTTTCTGGTAAACCTTCTAAAGTTAAAGGTCTAAAAGCAATTTATATTAAACCTATATGAATAAATATGTAATTTTTCCTATAAGGCAAAATATCTTTATTATTCAATAGTCTAATAACCATTTCTTCATTATGAAGAGGTACTGATGATTCTGTAGTTTTTACTACCTGTTTAAAACCTATTTTTTCAAATGTTCCTAATTTATAGATCATTTTAGATTCTATTTTAGGAATAGTCCATTTATTTAATAAATCTAAATTTTCAAGTAAATCATATTCTTCATTTAAACTGTTTTTAACAGTTTCTTTCATACTGAAAATATTCATTTGAATAAACAGTGTTAAATCATCAACCAAAACTATTTCCATGGCTCTGATACCATCTGAGGCTTGGAATACAATTGAATCTAATACGTGGCATTGTTTTACCAAATGTTTCCTTAGTGGCTTTCGCACACATGGAGATTATTGGTTTCCAGCCTATATACCATATTCAAATTACTGAACTAATAAAAGGAGGTATTTAATTTCCAGAATAAGAATGAATATAAGGTTCATCTATGACAATTTTACAAAACATAAAAGGAATTACAAAAGATATACCAGAGAAATTAAACAACAGAGGATTTCCCGAAGACAACTTCAGAAACATAAATTCATAAAAAAATCACCCATGAACGCCTTAAATGCCATCTCTCGGCTAAGCAGGCTGAAGGGCTACAACATGAATTTATGCCTCTTAATTAACTTCGAACCTTGTGTTTACTATTTTCTGGTTCGTCTTTAAACCTTATGTCCAACCATTAACCCTTATATTTCATCGAATTCTAAAATTTAAATGAAATCTTTTATCATTTCAATTTAATTACATAAAATTATTAAGTATTAACATTTGAAAAAAATTTATTAAAATTATCGATATAATATAATTAATATATTTAAATTTTAAAGATTTTTATAAAAAATTATTATATCAAATCATTTGACATAATGCTTAAATGATCGTAATAATCTTTTGATGTTAAATTGTTTTTTTTATTTTGGATGAATAAAATTGTTGCTAATAAAAAAATAAAAAATATATTTAAAAAATCATAAATTATTTGTTTATCAAAATTTTAAATAATTAATATTTTTCAAAAAGTCACAATTTTTTTCTAGATGAATAAATTTTGATTAAAAATTGTAATTATTTTTTAGAATATATTAAAATTATTTATATTGAAATTCTAATTAATAATAATAATAATAATAGAAATTTATGAGCAGTCAATGTACCAAAATTCGAGATAACATTTTTTAAAAAAGTTGTAAAACATAATATCATATATAAAAAGTTATATTTTATTTAATATGATATAGAGTATTGATAATTAAATGTATAAAAGTAACATAAAACCCAAAATTATAACACAAATTAATTGAAATGATATAATTAATGTAGACACTTNTTATATATGTACTAGAGTGTAACATGTATCAAAGCAACATTTTAACTTAGTAAACATATAAGATGTCGACTAACTAACCCTAAACCAAAGGTATATTAAGTTTGAATATTGGGCACCAATTTTATCTATCGACTTGGAATTTGAATAGTGTGTAATTTATGGTTTGGACTTTGGTGTCAATCGAAGGGCTTTTCCTTACTTACTCTAATAAAATAATATATAACAAAATATATGGGTCCACACTATTGGAAACTCCCATGGGTGCAGTTGACTGTTTAATTAATAAACAAATGGCGATATTACGTAATGCCAACAAAAATGCAGCTAAGGATTCCAAGGTGTAATGTTCTTTTTTTTAAGTGTCTGACTAAGGGGGCGAGTTATTTGTCTTTTCACGATTAAAATAAACTTTTTTGACAAATTTAATTTAATAATTAATTAACTCGATCGCATTCCTTC
The DNA here is from genome assembly GCF_012295235.1 of Primulina huaijiensis. Taxonomy (NCBI): domain Eukaryota; kingdom Viridiplantae; phylum Streptophyta; class Magnoliopsida; order Lamiales; family Gesneriaceae; genus Primulina; species Primulina huaijiensis. The sequence goes on from NC_133312.1 coordinate 17,248,242, forward strand.
CCTATTGTAAATATTCAATGCACTCTTAATGTACGTAAATTCTGAGTTTAGGTTATTTGTGAGGGAACTATGGTTGTAAATCAGTAAATTGGACTCGAGGACCACACTTTTCCGAAAACAATCCAATAAACTTGGAAGGTTCGTGTTGATCAAATTGTGATATTAACATATAGAGTTTTGTCTTCTTAGACTAATAATATTTACAAGAATATTGATATTTATGACGAGATCTCCAGATATTATGCTGTTGTTCAAAAATATTTATTTCTTAATGAAATTTTTTTTCATATTTGTGTAGAATTCTATATAAGAAATAAATTGTAGGGCATATGAAATCTATAAACAAAAGACCATATCTGCTGCGGGTGTGTGTTTTTTGGAGTTGAAATAGAGCAGTGAAACGTTACAGGAAGAGCAAAGAATTATGTCAGCGAATTAATAAAAAGCTCAAGTCAAGGCATATTGAAGTGTTGTCGTAAAGTGTTAAAACATTTAATCATAATACCTAATCGCTGTTTTGATTAATATTTTGTTTATTCGAGAACTTCGACTTCACGTTTGTTGCATCTGTAGTTTTAGTTATATGATTTGATATATATGTTTGGATGCATTTTTCCCCCCACTTGTTAAGGGAGTAAGTTTTTATTTGTTCACTAGTATTGATTTTTGTAAACTGATAAGTTTTCTAGTTAATCGTTTTACCCTAAGGAACCACACAAGTATTTATATTTGTGCATGATTTATTCTGTCTTATTTTATTCATTAAAGTTTGTTTGTTTCATTAATTTATTATGCCACATATTGTGAATATGTGTTACAACACTTCACAACACCTAAATTTGATACACACAATCTTAGTATTTTTGTACTTTTTATGTAAAACAATTATTTCAATTGGTATCAGAGTGACACTTGACACTTACTAAATGAGATTCTGGGTGTTTCTGTTTAAACAAGTAAAAGTACAATGGACGTGTTATCTATCAACATTGCTTTTCGTCCACCGATTTTGGATGAATCCAATTATGCTATTAGGAAAGTCAAGATGAGGGTCTACATCAAATCCATCGAAGAAAGAGCATGAAAACGTGTTTTAGATGGTTGGTCTCCACCAAAAACTATGGATGCGGATGGTGACGGTCGCATAAAACCAGAGAGTCATGGACAACTGTTGAAGTCCAAACTTCGAATTTCAACACAAAGGCACTCAATGCAACTTTCACTTTGGTTGACATCAACATGTTTAGTTTGATCACCAATTGCATCTCTGCCAAAGATGCATGAGAAATTCTTCAAAAACACCATGGAAGATATGAGAGTGTGCGCAAAACCAAGCTAAGGATGCTAACCTCTAAATTTGAAATCATGAGGATGGAAGAGAACGAGACAATCATGGAATATGATCGTAGGGTGTGTGATATTGAAAGTGAAGCCTTCAATCTCGGCGATCCAATGTCAAATGAAAGATTGGTTAGCAAAGTCTTAAGATTTCTTCCAAAATGGTTCAACATCAAGATCTGTGTTATTGATAAAGTTAAAAACACTTCCACGCTTAATTTGGAGGATTTGATGAGATCTCTCAGAACTTTTGAGATGAATCTGGGTTTACAGAAAAAAGACAAAGGGAAGACTATTGCACTGCAACAAGTTTCTGATTACTCCTTCAATGACTTAATTCAATTGTCTCTCGAAGTCAACAAGTCTGATTTATGTGAAGATTTTATCTCGTTGATTACAAAGAAATTTGGTGATTATCTAAAAAGATGAGAGACAAGAAGAAATATGTTCAACCACCTAAACTGCCAACTTTGGTTGCTCCTGAGAAAAATAAAAGGCTTGCACTTACTCAAAGGCAATTTAGACCAATGAATGAATTGATGATTCAACAAGATTTCAAAATATTATAATCATTTCAGTGCAGAGAATGTTCTGGATCTGGTCACTACGAAAGTGAATGTGCAAACAGACTTCTTAAGAACAAAGGTATGATAGTCTCCTTAAGTGATGAAGAATTTGAAGAAGAGCATGAATCTAGTAAAGAGAAAATCACACCTATCTGTCTGCTGTTTTGAAGAAAAATGATGGTTACAAGTCAATACGCTAGGTGTTGCAACCTTGGGTCACAACCTACTATTTTTGTCAAGGAAATCAAAGATACTTCAAACTCACAAAGAGACACTCCTTATGTCAAAGCTTCACCAACCAGGAAGCAAGATTCTGCTCAAAGGCCAAAGAAAAGAAAGCGACATTTCATTTGCCACTAGTGCTGTAAGCCAGGCCACATCAAACCCTTATGCTTCAAGATGAGAGATGATTATATGTGTTGGGAAGCAAGCTGGATGTTGCACAAGGTTGAAATTCGATGCACTGTTATTTATACATCCTTGAAAGCAAACATTTCAAGTATTTGGTATTTCGATAGTGGGTGCTCACGCCACATGACAAGGTTTAAGGACCACTTCACTGACTATGTTAAATTAAGACGTGGACGTGTGACCTATAGATGTGGTGCAAAAGAGAGAATTGTTGGTAAATGGACTTTTAATATGGATGCACTTCCAGAGCTTCACAATGTACTCCATGTTGAGGGACTCAACTCAAACTTAAGAAGCATTAGTCAAATTTGTGATGATGATTTGCATGTTAAGTTTGATAAAAATAATTGTGAAGTTTTTGACAAAGCTAATGTTTGTGTCATGTCATGTAAAAGATCTGCTGATAATTGTTATCAATTGGGTGATGATCATGCTCGCTGACATACCAAAATAAGTGAATTAGATTTGTGACATCAAAAGTTGGGGCATGCAAACTTTAAAACATTGAAGAACCTTAGTATATATGATGATGTACGAGATCTGATAGGTAAGACAATTGAGGATGATTTAGATGGATTGCTGGATACATTTTAAGTAGACCAAATCTTCTATTGATTCTTTTAGATAAAGTGTTGACTATTTTATTACAAGCACTAATATACTTTTATATATGCACTCCTCGTGAGAACGATAATTTACTCTCTTATATTAAAACTTGACAATTGTGCGCTTTCTAGCAAAAAATAAGCAACAAGTTTTTGGTGTCGTTGCCGGAGAGTGTCAAATTTAATTTTATATCAGTATTGTTACCAATTAATCTAGATTTTAATTTAGAGTTGTTTTTATTTTATTATAGTAATCACTGTTTGTTTCTTTTCTTTGTTTGACAATGCATGCGAAGATTGTAAAGTCCTGACTTGCTTATCTTTGATCCTGAGATCGGAAAAACTGCAAGAAAATTAAGAAAAGCGAGAAAAGAATAGATTCAAGCAATTGCAGAAAACAGAGAGGACAACAGGCGAAACCCGCCACAAGTTAAACATATCAGAGATCACTTCAGGCAAGTGATCAAAACACATTATTCTGGCATTGCTCGGGGTAATATCAACGCTAACAATTTTGATCTTAAGCCAGCCCTGATTAACATGGTTCAACAGAACCAGTTTGCGGGAACCGCCACCGCAGATCCTCACGTTCATTTGAGAACTTTCTTAGAGATTACAGATACAGTAAAGATTAATAATGTATATGATGATTATTAGACTGTGTTTGTTTCCGTTTTCTCTCAGGGACCAGGCAGGAGGATGGCTCCAATCGCTTCCCTTAGGGAGCATCACGACAAGGCAAGAGTTGGCAACAAAGTTCCGTGCTAAGTATTTTCCCCCTACGAAGTCTGCAAAGTTGAAGATTGAGATCAGTACTTTTAGATAGACTAACTTTGAGCAGTTGTATGAGGCATGGAAACTGTATAAAGAGTTGTTGAGAAGGTGCCCAAATAATGGTTTTGAAGACTGGGTAATGATTGAATTATTCTACAATGGTCTGAATGGGCAAACAAGGGGAACTGTGGATGCAACGTTTGGTGGCACGATCTTTGCCAAATCTCCTGATCATGCTTATAACTTGCTTGAACAGATGACTATTAATAGCTACCAGTGGCCATCTGAGAGGTCTTGAGCAAAGAAGACAGTTGGAGTTTATGTTGTGGATCCTATACATTATTGACTACGCAAGTATCTGCACTGACTACACAAATAGCTACATTGAATAAAGTGATCACATCAGACCTTGAAGGTCCTTCTATTGCTGCTGAAGAAACTCACTGCAATGACCCTACTTCTAAATTTATTTAATTTACATTAGTTTTTTTTTGTAGACCATGCATAATTAATTTATCATAAATAAACTATCATAAATAATCGATAAATGAATTCCATAATATCCAAAACCATTCATGTGGAAAAGTAAATAAAGCAATAAAAATCTAAAATTCAACACAATAAATTCTAGCATCTCAACAGTTTATAAATAAAAGCGATAATCCATATAATCATCAAAAGTCTTCAACATATGCGAAATTTTTAGGTCTTCGGGTATGCACTGCGCCTCCCGGATGACTCGATAGCCCGCACCTCACGTCTCAACATCATAATCACCTGCAACCATTCAAACCTAGTGAGTCTAATGACTCAGCATACTCAAACCTTATATAGCAAGTACGTAAATATACAATCACATGCATAAAAATTACTTTTACTAAAAATAGATTTTTCACGCAAAACACGAAACCTTCGAAACATGCAACATTTTAAACCATGCATAGATATGAACATTTTCCATTTAAAAATATCATTTTTAGATGAAATCCGATCCTGGAAAGTGACAACATTTATTCGATTGACCAATCTATAAACCATAGTAATAGGCCGCCAGGTTCAACATCCACTTCTTCGATGATCCCACCGACTATCATAAAAATAACTTCACCGTTCACTTTTTCAACGGATCCATTATCATTGAGATTCCCGCCCCTGTTTTCGACGGTTTACTCCCTTCTCATTGAAAGTTCACCTTTCTCATTTTCAACAGATCTTTTACTACTTTTTCGTCACAATCAATTCACATTCCTCAAAATTATTTTTCTTTAATTTATAATTTAATAAAAAATTCATAACTTTCCATATTCTTTAAAAAATCCAAAAAAGATGCTTTATATCATTTATATACGTCGATATTGCTAAAAATAGCATATACATGCAAAATACGTTAAAACTTCTAAAAATAGCATATATCATGCATATACTTTAAAACTTCTAAAAATAAAATTTAACATGAATTGGAATTGTTGAAGTTGCAAACCGCCCTCGACTTTCCCCGAACCGACCGCACAAGATTCAACGCTATACGTACCTGGACGACCTTAAACTTTGACTCAACGAGATGACTTGATTTCAAAACTTTAAAAACACCCAAAAATATCTAGTAACTTGCTGTAAATTCAATCTTAGGAGCTACGTTTAAAAAACGACTCGATTCTCTTACCGGATGACTCGTTTACTACCGTTTTCGCATTTTTGGTTAAACAAATGACCAAACTACCCTTCCGACTTGAACCAACCCGATACCAGACCTTTATTAACATCCTAAGACTCAATATAATTTTCTGGAAGTCCCCAAGCCCCAATCCAAAACCGAAAACATGGATTTAAAATGTAACCTAGGCTCAATTCGCCTCTTTTTTGACACGTTCGGGAAATTTACGACGCCGAACGGACCACTGCTCAAAACGACCCCAAACCAGGCACTAGACCCCTTCCTTAGACACTAGATAAGACCATGGTCAGGCCCTTTCAGACACAGACCAGATGCTCAAGGCTCTAAACTCCCCACAACAGCAGCCCGCCGAATGGCTCTTCACGTGCAGTCGAGGAACAAACGCTCCATCGGCTGTGGCTGCCCTTGACTTAACTTTTGCTTAAACTATACCCTCACAAGGACCCTAAGTCTCATCGCTAGCCCTTGGATATGCCCTTTCCACCATCCCCTTGCCCTAGGAACCACACGACCCCTAACAAGCCAACATGATCAACTTTTGGAGTCTTGGCTGCTGTGCTGCACCAGCACGTCCAGGCCTTATCTGAACCCCACCAAGACCTAGCTATGACCCTAAAAAACCCTCCAGACCATGGCTTAGGTATCATGCAGCCCCCTCTTGACCGATGAAGCCCAAGCCGCGCCCTTCTCCCCTCTCGACCTGCACGCCTTTGGTGTGCAGGTTTGGACAGCCCCTTGCGGCTCTAGTTTTATCTTCAGTCCCTTCAATTATCTTTCTAAACGTCTATACCAGCCCTTGGAACCCTCGGTTTTCATCCTTCCCTCAACAGTCTCAAAACGTTAGCAAGTTCTTGATGGAAAAAAGAGATACACATGCATGAGATTAAAACAATCACTTTTGTAAACTTTTCACACAAAATCAGCATACATGCAATAATATGGATTGAATGGTGCTTGAAAAAAGTTTGAAAACATGCCTTGATTGTTTATGCTTACGAAACACGAGCCACGACGCGATAAGAGACGAACGGGACATGAGATTTCCTTCTTTCCTTGCTTTCTCTAAGGTTTGCCCTTCCTAGGACTCTAGTGTGTGTTGCCAAGTGAAGTGGCGTGTGGTTATGGGGAGGGGTAGGGTAGGACTCTATTTAATTAGTTATTAGTGAGTTTAAGTTTATATAATGGGCTCTTATAATTAAATAATTAATCACCAACAAACTAGGCCCATTAAGTTGCTAATTAAATTCAAAATTAATCCTACTAAAAAGTTCCAACAATATTTAAAAATATTTGGTACTACTCGTTTCTAGTATCATACGTCCGAGACTACTAATTTTCTTAGCAAAAGTTCGCTACCGATTAAGTTCGTCCTTTACTATAAATAGATTGTCGCTTTTCTATTTTGGACTTACTAAATATAGATTTTCTGTTTATAACTTTCTAAAAGTAGAAACTTTATCAAAATCTTTCCCGGTTCTTTCGTCTTTGTCGTACCTCGCGTTTTCGACTACAGAAAGTTCACATTCATAACATTCGATTAAATAATCATTAAACCATGCAAATACTTAAACATGCTTCTAGACCACTCATTTAAATAAATTCAAATAAATGTTAATGCATGCATGTGGTTAGTGTGTTTGGGTTTTCGGGCGTTCCACTCACCTTCCAAAAGAAGCTCAGTACATCAATGACAGGAATTTCGGTGGCTATAGAGGATATCGAGGTAACTATGGAGGATGTTCGGGTAGGACTGAGTCTTGTCTGGATACTATGGAGACTTACATGGGGTGGGACTTAGTCTCGAATTAGTTTGGGGTTGGAATAGCTCGAACTTTCATAGTTCAAACAATTTACTTTCTCCAACTATCTGATTAGATTTAGAATATATATTCATTTATATTAATATAATTTTATATACACTCTCCCCAACTATCTGATTCATAATATATTTTCTCTCATATTAATAAAATCATGTATAAAAAAATTATCTATTTAATAATCAGATTAAGCCCCAAACCTCGAACTGATATCAATAATATCCTACTTATATATATATACAAAGCGGCAAATCACAAATTTCATCGTTGCTGTTATCGTCGTCAAACAAATTCAATCCAAGAACGATGATGCAAGGTATATATCAAACCTCATGGTGAAATTCAAAAAATAAAAAAATAGAAGGAAAAAAAAAAGTGGTGAAGCTAGCAGAGGTGACTTCCACGAGCATGTTGACAATCAGTTCATGTGGATTTCTTTCTCTACATTACATTTAATTTTAATAGATGTGCGACAAAAATTCCACCGCAACACGCTTTCATCCATAACACACACACACACNTACTCACCCATTGGATGTGACGAAATATAGAAAAATTGTGTATCTAATGGATGAGTGATACCTCATCGGTGCTCACATAGATGTACACGGTAAATGTGCACTATATCAAAACTATATATATAGATGAAAGTAACATATCACCGACGGATCGGAGAGTGTTAAAAGTACATGGTACAACTAGAGTCAACGCTTGATAGGAATCGTGCGACCTTCCTACATTTCCCAACACTTTACCGATCAAAAAGTCAAAAACTTATTATTGATTATATTAAAATAATATAAAGTGCCAGAAAAAAACTTGCATTGTGCTTTATGACTTTATATATTTTTTACTCCACTTTGACCAAAACAAAGAGGATAATGGACAAAAGTTGTTCATGCATTAGTATTATTTTGACAAAACTTGTGTGAGACGGTCTCACGGATCGTATTTTGTGAGACAGATCTCTTATTTGGGTCATCCATGAAAAAGTATTACTTTTTATGTTAAGAGTATAAATTTTTGTTGTGAATATGGGTAGGGTTGACCCGTCTCACAGATTAAGATCCGTGAGACGGTCTCACCACTCTTATTATTTTTCTCTGTAAATCAAAAGACATGAGCGACTTGATTTAAATTTTATTTAGTGGAACTAAAAGTATCATTCACAATTTGAACTTTAGCTCGTGTATGTTGTTGTATATCGGACCTAGCTATTGAGTTTCATGCAACTAAGAGGCCCAAAAAATCAAATTGTGGAGAATTTGCAAAAAAAGAAATTCAATTGTGTAACAGTGAAATTTAGCAATAGGGATATGAGCAGTTGGAAGTTTGGCAATCAAAAACGAAAAAATCCACAAGACAAACATGTATGTGCGGTGATATCCTACGATCCATTCCCAAAATATTTTTGAACTAAATATGTTTTCGAATTCTCGTTCAAAAAAAATATATTCGATTTCTATGAGATTTTGCAGAAGCACGCGTAAGATAAGAAAAATCTTGATATGATAGACATATTATTCAAAAATAAAGTATTTATTTCTAATGTTAATTATACGACTCTTCTATGTAAACATTTATAATCATGTACATAACTTAATTAACATGATAATTGCGGAAGATGATCGAATTTTACCTCAAACCATTGAGTTTGAACAACACCTTGAACAACTATTTGAATATATTTTATTTGTTTGAGAGTATTTTAAGCACTCCTAACCTGATTATAGATGGTGTTGTATGACTTTGGATATGTGTGCTTAGAGAGTTAAAATACTACTATTTATAGCCAACTCGTATCATTATCGAGAAAGTTTACTTGATTGTAACTTATCATTATCAAATTTTTTGTATTTCAAAAAATCATAAACTTATCATGAAACGTCTACTACTTAATTGCTACTAATTTTTCATTAAAAAAATTTCTTGGCCAAAATATATACACTCTTTTCGTCTTATCTGCTCTTATCAGACTTACCCCTGTTGATGCTACATAAGAGATGGAGCGCCTTCCTTACTTCTACGAATCGCCCATCTAATAGCCCTTCGGCTTTTAACATTCTTACCGATTGTTTTACTAAGCATATGACGAAGGAAGTGCCGATGGAGTTCCGGTATTTTCAGTTTCTGCTCTTGATAAGAACATTTTTCCGTAAACTAAATCATCCAACTTTAAACAATTAAATAATTTCGATTGCAGTTAAATCTAAAAATCATAAAAAGTCAAACAAACTTAAATCTAGAGATCTCAAAAATAGCACAAATATTTAAAATTCAATCCATAACACTCCTAAACAAAACAGTCGTAATAATCCATAAAAACTGAGTTATCATAAAATACGAGTACGGAAGAAACGCGAGGTCCTCGGGTTATCGTGCTCCACCAACTTAGCCAGATCAGTCCTCATCACCTCTAGTTTCCTCAAAATCATGCTCAATGCATCAATCAAACCCAGTGAGTCTAAAGACTCAACACACCTGAACCGTTATAACAAATACATATACATATCACGCCACAGTGAAAAATACTGTAATTAAAATAAGTTTCATGATACTTAAAATAGTAAACATGAACGTAAACACGTCGAGTCATATCAAATCATGTCATATCATATAATCATATACGTGTTCATTTTCCTTCATTGAATTCAAATCATTAGTTGTGACTTTCGTATCAGCTATAAGCCGATGGATCCATCTACGTATAACCGCAGTACCCGACGGTGGAGACATCAGCGACCGTTTTACCCACCCACTGAACATTGGCCTTACATGTTCATGTTCGTATTAGTCACAACCAACTCATCTCTTTCAAAAATATGTTATCGTATTCATCACTTGTAAAATTCATGCATATACATAAATTTTCTTAAAACCAAGTATGCAACGTATTTTCCAGCATTTTCATAAAAATTCATATTCATAATTAACATATACATTTTAAACATGCATTTCAGTTATCAGGGCACTGCTAGGACTGTTAACTCGACCCAGGTGCAAAATGACCGTTTTGTCCCGTAAAACCCTAATTGACCATTTTACCCATGGACCTTAAAATTTTGACCCGAAGCCACTCAAACTTATTAAAACACCTCAAAACATATTTATAACCATTTCCTAGACGTAAACTCGAGCCCAAGCATTAAATTCTATAATTCGTTTTAAAACTTTGACCGGGATCCCGGTTCTAAACCGAATCAACCCGAAACTCAACCAAACTTTTCCAAACTTAAACCATGACATAACATCACATAACCAGACCTAAAACAACCATATTCAGACCGTTTAGGACCCCCAAAACTTGGCTGAACAGCTGCTAGATTTTCTGCTCTTATTGAATCGAAACCCTAGTTCCATTCGAACCATGTACTCGACTCAACGCCTAACCCACCCGTGCCAAACCAGAACCCGACCATCATAGGACCAAGATCAACCCATAAGCATCTGAGTGGACCGTCCTAACCCATGCCTACAGCCCTTGCACTCGGAATCACCCGAACATATCTAACCCGCGACCTAGCTTGCCACGAAGCACTCGATCAAACCCAAGCCCTGTGACCAGCGGCTCATGGACCATCCCAAGCCCTGACACGGACCCACCAGGGTCTGAACCACAGCCCAGACTGAGCCCATGCACGCTTCTCTCACCTTCTTCACCCGATCAAGCCGTCATATGCCCTAGAATAAAGAAACCCGATTGGCCACCTACAAGAACGGGATCTAGCTCGACGTTTTCTATCTAAATCCATTGTAAACCTGCTGTAGATCACTCTTATATCTCGAGCCATGGTAGCCCCTTACAAAACATGATCAAAAGGTGAGAAACATGCAAGAAGTCCAACGTTTTCGCATAAAACCAAGCAAAACCGATGCATAACACTATATCCCTAATATATCATGCAAATACAATTCAAAATACATATTATGATGTGATTGATGAGAAAATAAGGGAATCGGACGTGCCTTTGCGTATATACGCTCGAAAATATCGACAACATCGCGTAGAACAGATACCGGAGGGATGGGGAGGACCTTGGCTGCGTTTTTCACACAAAAACCGAGCAATAAGGTTGCTGGACTCGTGGATAGGAGCTGCTGGAGGAAGTGGATGCTAGGGTTGAGGGTTGGGCAGATACATTCAATATAATATTAGGGTTTTGGGCTTAAGTTTTTTGAAAAAAAAGAATGTGTAGGAGCCTAGGTCCAAAATATATTAATATATGCCCATCAAGCCCAATAACACACTCGTAAAATATTTGGTTTAAATTCATTTTCAAAAATATTACCCGAACCCTCAAAACGTCCTCTGTTTTGCTAAAATTTGCCTACCGGTTTAAAATATGGCTCAATGTATAAAATACTACAAAGGGCCCATTTTCGAAAATTCTAATAATTATATCATATATTAAATAATTAAAAATAATTATTTAATAAAAACATTGCCTCAAACTGTCCCTGGTATCTGTTCTTCGTTCGAGTGTGAAATACTGCTAAAAGCCCTATAACATGCAATCTTAATGAACCATGTCACACAATCATGAAATCGTGTCATAATAATGCATTAAATGCATATAAAATAATTAACTTAATATTTTAATAAAGCCCTAGATTTGCATGTAGTCAGGTATGTCGTTCGAATTTCTAGACCTTAAAATCCCCTCTCAAAAAAAAATTGAATTTCGTCCTCAAAATTTAAAACGTACTGAATAGCTCTGGGTAACGACTCCTCATCTCCGTCTCAGTCTCCTAAGTAGCCTCCTCTTCAGACTGATTCAGCCACTTGACTTTGACCATCTGGATCACCTTTTTCCGGAGTCTTCTCTCTTGTCTGTCCAAAATTTGGGTAGGTCTTTCCTCGAAAGACAGGTTTGGCGTCAGTTGTAGAGGCTCGTAGTTCAGCACATGCGAAAGGATCGACATGTAATTCCGCAGCATCAAGACATGGAACACGTTATGAACTCCCGCCAGATTCGGCGGCAACGCAACTCGGTATGCTAATGTCCCAACTCTCTCGAGGATCTCGAATAGTCCTATGAATCTATGACTGAGTTTTCCTTTCTTACTTGAAGGCTAGGAGTTGGTTGTGACTAATACAATGACACGATAATACGATGACATGCAAGGCTGATGCGACATTGATTGTTGCACTCCAAAGAGCTGGTTGTCAATGTTGTCACTTTGATTGTTGCACTCCCAAGAGCAGGTTGTCCACAAGTAGTATAATTCGGTGAGTCCGATATCTTATCCACAGGGAAGCTAAGGTAATTACAAGTCCACTACAATGTCTTTTTATTTTGTTTTTGTTTTTGTTTCTTTTTATTTTTAATTGTTTGAATCTTTAATGGGTAAATTTTAATTGTTCAAATTTTAATTTAAGTAGTTGAGATTAAAGGATCCACTCTTGGTATTTTAATAAAGTTAACATTAACCAACAATATTGAAATCCACTTAATAAAATGGTTCCAATATATTAAATAATCATATTTATATTATGTTATAAATTATTATCTTATAAGTATATAATATATACCAAAACTTATAAATGTGGTGAAGTATTTATTGTGCTATATATATTTGTAAACACTAAATCAAGGTTCCCACTTTAAATAGTTGTTAAAACCAAACAAACATTTAAATGGTACCAATAAATTAATACTATGATATATTCATATATAATAAATCAAGGAATCCAAGTTAAATGGTTG
>NC_133312.1:17261411-17346438 GCF_012295235.1 Primulina huaijiensis
CCAAGTAATTTGAGAGATATGGTCAAAATACTAGAGCATGGTAAAACTGCCACTCCTTTGGTAACTTTATTTGTTGCTTAATTTGATCCCAATTGTGAGAGGATTTTTATCTCATGCTTGTCAACAATATTGTAGATATTATAATCAACTTTCTACAGGTCCAAGAATCATCTTAATCCCATTTGCAACGCCAAGTTTATTCTTGTTTTATCGAACCTGTAAAAAATAGTAAAAACTTGTAATTACACAACAACTTATATTTTATACAATTTATTATAAAACATATAATATTTAAACATTTAATAAAACAAAAACTATATATTTATATTATAAAACATTTAATTAATGTAAAATTTTTATGTTTATCACACATCCCAACCAGCGTATTGCTAGTCCCTAACAATTTAAGCGTTAATAGCAATACAAAACATATTGATTAATTTAAATAGAAATGTAATCAAAACTATCTAAGTGTTTAAATTAAATTTAAAAACTGTCAAAGTTATATCAAGATCATCATAATTATAATTTATGAAATAATTTGAGATGATCAATTCAAAGCTTATTTCAGGTAGTTAAATGTACACGGCATTCAGAAATTTCTAGTAAGAGTCTCAACTTCATATCCTCACAGGTTAATAAATGTTTCAATTTATGGCAACGATTTCTCTCATGGAGTTGAAATACAGATAAATGCTCAGAAAAATGGTTTACAGAATGCAGACAGACAAACGAGCCAAACTAATCAAAAGATAGAAAATCCATTGATTCAAAATCTAGTTGTTCTTATTATATATTTTTTCCTGATTTTTTTTCATAACATCATGGAATCAGACTAAGTTTATGTTTCTTGACCACATATTTATTTAATTTGTACAATAAATTTCTCTATTTCTTTCTTTTTTTTTTCTTTTTTTTATGAGATATATATGGGTCGCAGCATATAACTTAAAAATTACATAGATCTTCAATATCTTTCTTTTTTTATTTTTCTCCTTTTTTTTTCTTCAGGAAATATCATTTTTTTTTTCAAAATAAGTACTTAAGATCTAAACAATAGATAGTCTCTCTCATGATCAATAAAGGCTCGAAAGCTGTTTTCTCAGTCCTCTCCACTCACTCACAAAATATGTGTGAGTTTAAAATTTTAGGCACTCTTATAAGGTATATCTTGGGCCATATACTTTAATACTTGATTTCATCACAATGGTTAATCACTCAAAAAGATTTCATAAATCATATTTTTATATTGATCAGAATATTAAAATTGACTTTTTTTTTCAAATAAAAATTTAAACATTCTTAAATAGATTAATGCATGTTCTAATTTAAATCTTTCAAACATGTAATGTATGACATTTTTGCAAAAATTACTAAGATACAAACAATAAACATGATTTTATTAAAATAATATATATTTTTTTATTTTTATTTTTTTAATTTTGTTTTATAAGATTGTTCTCCCCCCAATCAGAATATGACATTGTCCCTAATGTCAAAATAATTATTAATAAAGAGTACATAATGAAAGAGATATCACCTGGAATTTTATTGAAGATAACAAACGCGAACCAATCCACGACTTTTGAATCAATTATCCAACTTCCTTTTCTTACTGCTTGATTGCGACCAATTGATCTTTGTTATCATCGGATCAAGCTTATGAACAAAAGCTTCCAAATCATCAATTAATTGGTCGGCAGTCGAAGCACATATGAGCATCCGCCGTGAATTTTCTGAAATGAAATTCTGTTCCACAGCTTTATCAAGAAATGTCAACAAACTGTCATAATAATTATTGATATTCAACAAGCCCACAGGTTTATTATGGATATTAAGTTGTGCCCAAGAAACAGTGTGAAAATTTTCTTCTAATGTACCAAAACCACCTGGTAGTGAGATAAAAGCATCAGAATTTTCAATCATTTTTGTGATTCTTTCATACATAGAAGAAACTTTTAATTCCTCACCAATCGTAACACCTGTAATATTTCCTTCAGCTAAAGCTGTAGGAACAATACCCAAAACCTGACTACCTCCAAGATGAGCAGATGTTGAAACAGATCCCATTAACCCAATATTGCCTCCCCCATATACCAAGTGAATTTTTCTCTCAACCAATATCTTTCCAAGATTATTTGCTGCTTCTACAAACACTTCATTTTTTTCAGGACCCGACCCACAAAATACACAAATATTTTTCAATGTTTGTGCAGAGGATCCAGCCATGTTTTTACTTTCTTTTTGGTCTGCAAAAATAGAGAGAAAGATGAGAGATTTTATAGGGGTTATATGTTATCATAACAAAACTTGGATCACAGTTGTAAACAGAATAAACAGTAAAAAAAAATAATAACACACATGCATCTAAACAGTAGTGTGATTGTGGCTCATAATTTTCCTCTGGTTTTACGTCCAAAAACGGCTTCAACGCCTTCTATGAGTTGAGGATATGCTTCCCATCCAATTTTCTTATAAATTGGCAAACAGGGTCTTTTTTAGTCGGATTCTCAAGACTATGACGCTTATCTTGGAATTGTTTCCACAAACGGAGAAATTCAATATGCACATGTCCACTAGAATGCGTCTCAAGAGTCAATAAGATGTTATCTAAAGACTCCTTACTCAGCCAATTCTTAATGAAACCAATTTATCTTCTCTGTTATTAGAAACACATCC
Source organism: Primulina huaijiensis (assembly GCF_012295235.1). Lineage (NCBI taxonomy): Eukaryota > Viridiplantae > Streptophyta > Magnoliopsida > Lamiales > Gesneriaceae > Primulina > Primulina huaijiensis. Next base: position 17,264,091 of record NC_133312.1, read on the forward strand.
CAAAGATCTGCATCGTTTGTCACAAGTCCATCTTGCACACTTATGACAAACCCCTAAACTTTTGGCTCTTCGTTTTTTCGCATAAGTGCTTTTTCCTAATCCAGGCAAATACCGAATGAGCAATGATTGTGGAACTTCTCCTCTTAATCGGACCTTAGCTTCTATTACAAGACGAATATCTTCTGGAATTCCTTTTTGCATTAGCAATCTCAATCTTTCACACCTTCCTGCATAAATTTTTCTTAGAACATTTTCAGAAACAGAGGGAAAATATTTACAAATTTTTGAGAGAATTTCATCCATATTGAAAAGAAAAGAAATGATATTTTTTTTAATTTTTGTATCAGCAATTATGGAAAACTGATTAAACCGACTATGAGAGTCACGGAGTACCGTTATCCGCCATTTAACCTGGAAAATAAAAAGATTAAGGAAACCTGAAATAAAAAAAAACAAAATTAATTGCAATACAAAAAATCAAGGATCGGAAAGGGAAATAAACTCTTCTTTAAAGATTTCATTTTCTAAAAATGGTTTAAACCTTTGTCCATTTACTTTAAAAACATCACCATTTTTAGGATTTTCAATGTCCACAGCTCCATAAGGGTACACATGTTTTACAACATATGGACCTGTCCATCTTGATCATAATTTTCCTGGGAATATGTGAAGTCGCGAATTATAAAGCAAAACTTTTTTACCAATCTCAAAAGATTTTCTAAGAATTGTTTTATCATGAAATGATTTGATTTTTGCTTTATAAATCCTTGAATTCTCATACGCGTCATTTCTGAGTTCATCAAGTTCATTAAGTTGCAATTTACGCAATTTGTTGGCATCATCCATGCTTGAATTTAAAGTTTTGATCGCCCAATAAGCTTTATGTTCCAATTCCACAGGCAAATGACAATGTTTTCCATAAACCAACCTATAGGGAGACATATTCAATGATGTTTTAAAAGCTGTTCGATATGCCCAAAGTGCATCATTAAGTCGCAGAGACCAATCTTTTCTATTTGAGTTAACAGTTTTTTCCAAAATTTGCTTTATCTCCCTATTAGCTAATTCAACTTGTCCATTTGTTTGAGGATGATAAGGAGTAGTTACTTTGTGAGTAATACCATATTTTTTCATTAATGAAGCAAATGGTTTATTAACAAAGTGAGTTCCCCCATCACTTATCATGGCTCGAGGAATTCCAAATCTACTAAAAATATTTTCTTTTAAAAATTTGATGACGATTTTATGATCATTTGTTCGACATGGAATTGCCTCTATCCATTTGGAAACATAATCAACTGCAACTAAAATATACAAGTATCCAAACGACGGTGGAAAAGGTCCCATAAAATCTATTCCCCAACAATCAAAGATTTCAATTTCAATAATAGGATTCAAAGGCATCATGTTTCTTTTTGAAATCGCACCCAATTTTTGACAATTTTCACAGATCTTGCAGATTTCGTGGGTGTCTTTAAACAAAGTGGGCCAATAAAATCCACACTGCAAGATTTTTGCAGCTGTTTTCTTTGAAGAAAAATGTCCTCCGCATGCTTCTGAATGACAAAATTTAATGACACTACTTACCTCATTGTCGGGTATGCAACGTCGAAAAATTTGATCCGGACAATACTTGAACAGATACGGATCATCCCAATAAAAGTTTTTTACCTCATTCAAAAATTTTCTTTTATCTTGAGAACTCCATTGCGGTGGCATTTTTCCTGTCACAAGAAAATTTACTATGTTAGCAAACCAAGGTGTAGTAGTAACTGAAAATAGATGTTCATCAGGAAAATTATCGTTAATTGGTGTCNNNACTGACTGCATAATCACTCGCATCGCACATGATTTCAAATGGTAAAGACCAATCAGGAGGTTGCATGATAGGAGATGATGTTAAATGTCGAATGATTTTATCAAAAGCATTTTGACATTCTTGAGTCCACTCAAATGCACTGTCTTTTGTTAAGAGGTTACAAATGTGTTTAGAGATTAAACTAAAATCCTTTATAAACCTCCTATAAAATCCAGCATGTCCCAAAAATGAGCGAATTTCTTTAATGGTTTTTGGAGGGGGTAAATTGGCAATGACATCAAATTTTGCTTTATCAACTTCAATTCCATGAGATGACACGACATGTCCCAAAACAATTCAAGAAGTAATCATGTAATGACATTTTTCCCAATTTAAAATAAGACCTTTTTCCTCGCATCTTTTTAAAACTTTTTCCAAATTTTTAAGACAATTATCAAATGTATTCCCAAAGACAGTTAAATCATCCATGAAAATTTCCAAACATTTTTCAACCATGTAGCAAAAAATGCTTAGCATACATCTTTGAAATGTTGCTGGGGCATTACATAATCCAAATGACATCCTTCTAAATGCAAATGTTCCAAAAAGACATGTGAATGTAGTTTTATCTTGATCTTCGAGTGCAATGGGAATTTGATAATAACCTGAATATCCATCAAGAAAGCAGTAGTATGGATGACCTGCTACTCTTTCTAAAATTTGTTCCAAAAATGGTAATGGAAAACGATCTTTTCTAGTGGCGTCATTTAATTTTCTATAATCAATACACATCCGCTAACTAGATGGGACTCAACTTGTTAACAATTCACCTTTTTCATTTTTTATCACTTTGATGCCAGATTTTTTCGGAACTACTTGTGTTGGGCTTACCCACTTACTATCAGAAATAGGGTAGATAATCCCAACATCAAGTAGTTTGAGAACTTCAGTTTTCACAACATCTTTCATGTGTGGATTTAATCTCCTTTGGGATGTGTTTCCAATAACAAAGAAGATAAAATTGGTTTAATTAAGAATGGGCTGAGTACAGAGTCTTTAGATAACATCTTATTGACACTTGAGACGCATTCTAGTGGACACGTGCATATTGAACTTCTCCGTTTATGGAAACAATTCCAAGATGAGCATCATCGTAATAGTCTTGGGAATCTGACTAAAAAAACCATGTTTGCCAATTTATAAGAAAGTTGGATGGAAAGCATATCCTCGACTCATAGAAGGCGTTGAATCAGTTTCTGGACGTAAAACCAGAGGAAAATTGTGAGCCACAATCAAACTACTGTCTATATGCATGTGTGTCATTATTGTTTTTACTGTTTATTCTGCTTACAGCTGTGACCCATAGTTTTGTCATGATAACATATTACCCCTATAAAATCTCTCATTCTGAAGTTCCTTAGCATGCCATCTAATACATGAAGGTTAATTTTTCTGCTACCAATGGTTCTATCAAAACATCCGGGAAAAATAAAGAGGTGAAACTGGAATATCAGTTTCAAGCTGATGTGGTGGCCAAACAAATTCTGGCAAAGACAGGTTCATTTGATAATTTATGTGATGACCCGTTACTTAAAATAGTACTACTTTTATATTTGCGAAAAAATTTAAAACTTACTTATTATATAATTTATTATAAGTATAAATCTTAAAATTAAATAACGGTCACCACGCATAATAAAAATAAAGTTAAAATTAAAACTCCATCAATTCAAATACCAAAACCATAAAAATTCCAAGTGAAAACAACCACAATGATTTGAAAAAAAGCCTAACATTATATAAAAAGTATCAACTTACTAGTCACCAAAACCAGTGCAAAAAATCAGATTATATAGTTTTAAACATCCATAAGAAAATCCGGTGAACTACAAAGTCCTCGGATTTGAGCTGCTACTAGTCCGAGACTGCTCACTGGTCACCACCTCCAGCCTCCTCATTTACACCATTTGCATCGATTAAATCTAGTGAGTCTAATGACTCAACATGCATAAAATGTTAATAGCAAATAATATGTAATAAAAAATCATGCAAATTTAACGTAGCTCGTACATAGTATAATATAAGCATAAATATGTATAACGCGACTGTGGAGACCCGGACGTTAATTCATTTCTTAATCATTCTTTGGGAATAATTCAATCAATTAAGATAAACAGGGTCTAAAATTTTTTTTTTTTAAAATGCGGAACGTAATGGAATCATTCTAATATACATATCAGTATAACAGTACAAGTGTTGTACAGCATACAACAAACGAAACTAGGGTTCAACTACTATATATCAAGTGCTGAAACCTAACTACTTCTGATCCGGATCACCACGCTAACTTGTCCTTTCTCTCATCCTCTTCTTGACCCTGATCCTGTCCCACCTGTTGTCATGCACACATACAAACAAGACAACAGCCGGATAACTCCGATGAGAATATAATCTCAGTATAAACAATGTATACATGCAATGCATAAAATCATATACAAAAGCATAAACCATGTATCACAAAACATAAATCATAATTTATGACACATTAGTGAATACAGATAAAACTCTTTGACTCGTCATTTCAGACTCGACTCATCTCTATTCTAGGGATCCCGGTTCCTGGACATTAACACATATATCGAATCCCAGCGATAGGAATCGATCCACTCCTAAGNAATAACATACAAGTATGTGATTCAGGGAAACTCAAGTCTAGCCTGACCCAAGTCGATCTCCCGGTTAACATTGATTTATACCTTTCTTGTCGTAGTTCTGACGAAGTCGAAGTCCTGAATTCGAAGCTGTCAATACCAATCTGAAATGACGTGTCGAATAGGAACAATATCAATAGACAACTCATATCAATACTCATTCTGATCAATACTTAAATCTAATTCTGTTTCGATGGCATAACAGTATAGTCTTGATATCCCCGTCAACTCAGACAACAATATATATCAATTACAAATCATAATCAGTAGTCAATATCATCCATACTCTCAGAAATCTGAATAATCTCAATTCCATCTCTGAAAAATCATAACAAATGTATAAACAATCTGTTCTTCAATCTGTTCTCGGTTCTACGATATCTAATATCTCAAGAACATCTTATATAAATCATATCCGATTCCTTCAATATCATATTTTCAAATCATATCAAAACATAAGAAAACTTACGTCTTGTTGAAGCTCTTGTCGATAGAAACATAGCACCAAACTCGGATTGAAATTTTAACGGCTGGATCTTGCACAAATCACAAGTTTAGGCAAAGAAGAAATATGAGAATTGCTCTGAATGTTGTTCTCGATTCTTGCCGAAAGTCTGAAGGAAATGAAATGAAGATTTTGGATTTAAATTGCATGGCAAGGAAACTTGTCTTATTTTCATGCATATCAGGCGGCGCGCGGGCGGTCACAATCTACCGCTCGGGCGCGGAACCTTCTGCCCGAGTACTCAAGTTGTGACACACTGGCGCTCGGGCGGTACTTTTCTGCCGCTCGGGCGCCAGACATTCTGTCCAAGTACTAACCGTGTTCAGCACTGGCGCTCGGGCGGTCTTTTTCTACCGCTCGGGCGCCACAGGTTCTGTCCAACATCTTGGCTTGTATTGCACCGACGCCTGGCTTCTCCACTTGAGCTCCTACAATCTCAATACTGTTAATTAATCCACTTCTGAGTACAGTAATTACATCTCGGGCATTACATTTCACCCCTCCTGAGATACGATTTCGTCCTCGAAATCACAGGCAATCAAATCATATCAGAAAGAAATGTATAACAAAAGCAGAAATAGAAAACTCACATCATCGAAATAACTCTGGGAATTCCTACCTCATGTCCGATTCAGTCTCCCAGGTAGTTTCTTCAGTGCCATGATGACTCCACTGAACTTTCACAAGCGGAATAGTCTTCGTTCTGAGCTGCTTTTCTTTACGATCGAGAATCTGTATCGGGCTTTCGAAGTAACTCAGTGTCTCGTCAAGCTCGGCCTCATCTGGTTGAATAATATGTGAAGCATCAGAAATATACTTCCGCAATAAAGATACATGAAAGACATCATGTATTCCAGATAGAGAAGGCGGTAATGCAAGTCGATAGGCACGATCTCCTATCTTCTCGAGAATCTCATACGGCACAATATAACGTGGAGACAACTTCCCTTTCTTTCCAAATCTAACAACTCCTCTAAAAGGTGAAATCTTCAAGAATACTCGGTCTCCAGCCTCAAATACCAACGATCTTCGTCGAACATTAGCATATTTGGCTTGTCTGTCTTGAGCTGTCTTCATTCTCTTCTGAATCAGCTTCACTTTTTCATTCATATCTCTGATCATATCAGGTCCAATCTCAGGTACCTCAGAGATATCATCCCAATACAGAGGGGATCTGCACTTCTTTCCGTACAACACTTCAAACGGTGCCATCTCAATACTCGTATGATAGCTGTTGTTGTACGAAAACTCACAAAGTGGCAATAAATCTCGCCAACTAGTGCTAAAGTCAAGCACTACAGCTCTCACATATCTTCCAGTGTCTGAATAGTCCGCTCTGACTGTCCGTCGGTCTGTGGATGATATGCGGTACTCAGATGCAACTTCGTACCAAGAGCCTGCTGTAAACTCTGCCAAAAGTGTGAAGTAAACCGAGGATCACGGTCTGATACCATCGACTTCGGCACTCCGTGCAATCTGACCACTTCTCTGACATAGACCTCAGCCATCTGGTCATGTCGATATGTCATCTTGTATGGAATAAAACAAGCGGATTTGGTTAATCGGTCAACAACCCAAATCACATCACAACCTCGGGAGGATCTCGGTAACTGCGTCACAAAATCCATGGAAATGTGATCTCATTTCCATTCAGGAATAGACAAACTCTGCAGTAGACCTCCTGGTTTCTTTCTTTCTGCTTTCACCTGCTGGCAATTCAGACATCTGGATACAAACTCTTCAATATCAGCTTTCATTTGTTTCCATCAGAACTGTCTTTTCAAGTCATTATACATCTTTCTGCCACCATGATGAATACTAAATCGACTGCTATGCGCTTCTGGCAATATCTGTTGTCTCAACTCTGAAACATCTGGCACAACCAATCGATTATTCACATACAGTACATTGTCACGTACCTGATATTCTGATCGATGCCCTGCTCTGACCATCGATATAGAATTCTGCACATTCTGATCAACTTTCTGAGCCGCTTTAATTCTCAAAATCAGTTTTGGTTCGACTTGAACAGCATATAATCTCAATGGTCTATGATCTGTCTCAAATATCAATCCAGACAAACAGCAATCTTCTATCAAATTGGAAACACCTATCGTCGATAAGGATAGAGAACATACCTTTCGACTCAATGCATCAGCTGCTGCATTCGAATTTCCCGAATATTTGATTCCACAATCAAAGTCTTTCAGCAAATCAAGCCATCTTCTCTGTCTCATATTTAATTCTGACTGCGAAAACAGATATTTCAAACTTTTGTGATCAGAATAAATCTCAAACTTCTCACCGTAGAGGTAGTGTCAGCATATCTTCAAAGCAAATACAATAGCTGCCAATTCAAGATCATGAATTGGATAGCGAGTTTCATATGGCTTCAACTGTCTCGAAGCATAGGCAATGACATGCCCCCGCTGCATCAAAATACATCCCAATCCTCTGTGAGAAACATCACAATACACAATAAAATCACCAGTACCTGATGGAATAGTCAAGATCGGAGCACTGGTCAGTCTTTTCTTCAACTCAAGAAAACTGGACTCACAGTCTTCAGACCATACAAATGGAGCGTTCTTCTGAGTCAATTGCATAATCGATTTAGCAATACTGGAGAAATCTTTAATGAATCATCGATAATACCCTGCCAAAACCCATAAAACTACGAATCTCTGGTACTGATATCGGTCTCGGCCAACTGATCACAGCCTCAATCTTGCTAGGATCAACATAAATACCATCTCCGGATATGTGACCCAGAAATACAACCTGTCTCAACCAGAATTCACATTTCGACAGTTTTGCATACAATTTCTCAGTTCTCAATGTTCTCAACACAATTCTCAGATGCTCAGCATGCTCAATCATATTTTTCGAATAAATCAAAATATCATCGATAAAAATAATCACGAAATCATCGAGATACTTCTGAAACACACAGTTCATCAGACCCATAAAAACAGCTGGAGCATTCGTCAAACCAAACAGCATGACAATAAACTCATAATGTCCATACCTGGTTCTGAACGCTGTCTTCGAGATATCAGAATCTCTGACTCTCAACTGATGGTATCCAGATCTCAGATCGATCTTGGAATAAACAGAAGAACCCTGCAACTGATCAAATAAATCATCAATACGAGGCAAAGGATATTTATTCTTTACTGTAGCCTTGTTCAGTTGCCGATAGTCAATGCAAAGTCTCATTGACCCATCCTTCTTCCTCACAAATAACACTGGAGCACCCCAAGGAGAAACACTCGGTCTAATGTATCCCTTGGCCAGTAAATCTTCCAACTGATCTTTCAATTCAATTGGTGCCATTCTGTACGGAGCTCTAGAAATCGGAACTGTACCTGGTACCAGATCAATATTGAAATCTATCTCTCGAATCGGAGGCAATCCCGGAATGTCGTCTGGGAAGACATCAGCAAATTCATACACCACTGGCAGGTCTGCCAATGATGGACTCGATTTCAGTAAATCAACTGAATAGACAAGGAACCCCTCTGCTCTTTTCTGTAACAATCGAGTCGTAGACATAACAGATATCAAAGGAATTCTAGATCTAGAACCCTTACCGTAAAATTTTCACTCATCAGCCATGTCAGGTCTGAATCTCACAATCTTGTGGTAACAATCAACGGTAACTCAGTACTTGGTCAACATATCAATACCAATAATACAGTCAAAATCAGACAACCCAAGCACAATACAATCTATCTCAATCTCATGCCCTTCATACTGCAGTGTACAATGTTTAACCGAATTCACGGATACCAAACCTTTCCCCAACGGAGAAGAAACAGACACTACAGCAGATAAGGACTCAACAGGTAATGCATGACTCAATGCAAATCGCTCAGATATGAAGGTATGAGATGCACCAGTATCTATCAATACATAAGCAGGATAACCACATAAAGAACAGTTACCTGCAACAACATCGTCTGGTGCTTCTTGAGCCTGCTCTTCTGTCAAAGCAAATACTCTGGCCTGCTGTCTAGGAGGCTGGCTAACAGTCTGGCTTCTTTCTGGCCTCTGCTGTGACTGGGTGGATGGTGGTGGCTAGAAAGAATGTACAGCTGATGATCGTCTATCAGTCTGAGCCACTGATCCAACTGACTCTGCTCCCTGGGATCCTTGGGAACCTCTCTGTGGACAAACTCTGGCAAAGTGTCCCTGCTGTCTGCAGATACGGCAACTACCAATCACTCCTTGGCATTGCTCAGTGGGATGTCTCCCTCCGCAAGTTCTGCAGTAAACTCCGGTATAACTCTGGCTTTGTCGTGAACCACTGGAGCTAGAAGAACTGCTGTCAGACTTCTTAAACTGTTTTCCTCGGGCATTCAGAAAATATTTCTTTCCACTACTGCTGCTACCACTCTCAAATCTGGGAAGAGGTTGCTGTGGTCTCGGTGCTGAAGGAACATACGAAGCTCCTTTCTGTCTCATCAGACCAGCTTCAGCTCCTTTTGCTCTGTTCAGGGCATCAACAAATTTATTCGGTCGCCCTGTGTTCACCAATGTAAAAATCTCAGGATTCAGGCCATTGATGAACTGATCAGCAACAGCTTCATCATTCTCGGCAACGTGAGGAGCAAATCGGAGCAATGTAGAGAATTTGGCCACATATTCTTCAATATTCAACTGATCCTGTCTCAAATTCGCAAACTCTGCCCCTTTGTCTTTCCTGTACGACACTGGGAAACATCTCTGATAGAACTCAGTTTTAAAGACATTCCAAGTGATATTCGTACCTCGATGCTCCAACGCTCTCTTTGTTGTGGTCCACCAGTTCTTTGCAACATCATGCAACTGGTGCCCAATCAATTTAACTCTCCGCTCATCAGTGTAATCCAACGAATAAAACAGCATCTCAATGTCATCTATCCAACACTCACAGCCAACAGAAGTCTCTGTTCCTTTCAGGGTTGGTGGTTTGAAAGACTGAAATCTCTTCAGTAGCGTTTCCATCGGAGTTGCTGTAACATCCATCGGATTAGCCGAAGTACTGCCCTGTTCCGGTACTCTTCGGGGAGGCATATCTGATTATCAAAAGGATTAGTAACCCAATACATTAAATCTGTTTCAGTTCAGTCCCCCCTCCGATCATCTTACTGCTGATCAAGAATCGGTTCTGATACATTCTTAATTAATACAGTTTACCAATCTAATCAGATAATCAGGTAAACATGTAATAATAAAAGCAGTAATCATGCTAGCACACAAAATCAGGAAAGAAAACCCAATCTCCTCTACTCACTAGCTTCTATTTCAGTCTACAGAACCTACAGTTCTAGACCTACTGCTATGTTCTAGTTTAATCTCAGGAACCTACGGCTCTGATACCACCTGCTGTGGGGACCCGGACGTTAATTCATTTCTTAATCATTCTTTGGGAATAATTCAATAAATTAAGATAAACATGGTCTAAAATTTTTTTAAAAAAAAATGCGGAACGTAATAGAATCATTCTAATATACATATCAGTATAACAGTACAAGTGTTGTACAGCATACAACAAACGAAACTAGGGTTCAACTACTATATATCAAGTGCTGAAACCTAACTACTTCTGATCCGGATCACCACGCTAACTTGTCCTTTCTCTCATCCTCTTCTTAACCCTGATCCTGTCCCACCTGTTGTCATGCACACATACAAACAAGACAACAGCCGGATAACTCCGGTGAGAATATAATCCCAGTATAAACAATGTATACATGCAATGCATAAAATCATATACAAAAGCATAAACCATGTATCACAAAACATAAATCATAATTTATGACACATTAGTGAATACAGATAAAACTCTTTGACTCGTCATTTCAGACTCGACTCATCTCTATTCTAGGGATCCCGGTTCCTGGACATTAACACATATATCGAATCTCAGCGATAGGAATCGATCCACTCCTAAGAAACATCGATATAAATCAAATATCCAGTGTCTTGGCATATCCGCCATAGACTTAGCATATCCGCCATAGACTTAGCATATCCGCCAATGCCTATTCTGACAATGTGCAATGGGCCAGTGACTACTCTGTCATAATCTGGCAAATCTGTCAGTGACTCTCACTCAATAGCTATCTGCTATTCTCTGTTTTCTATAAATCAATAGACTAAGCATACTCATTCAAACAATATAAAAGTATGAAACCAATAACATACAAGTATGTGATTCAGGGAAACTCAAGTCTAGCCTGACCCAAGTCGATCTCCCGGTTAACATTGATTTATACCTTTCTTGTCGTAGTTCTGACGAAGTCGAAGTCCTGAATTCGAAGCTGTCAATACCAATCTGAAATGACGTGTCGAATAGGAACAATATCAATAGACAACTCATATCAATACTCATTCTGATCAATACTTAAATCTAATTCTGTTTCGATGGCATAACAGTATAGTCTTGATATCTCCGTCAACTCAGACAACAATATATATCAATTACAAATCATAATCAGTAGTCAATATCATCCATACTCTCAGAAATCTGAATAATCTCAATTCCATCTCTGAAAAATCATAACAAATGTATAACCAATCTGTTCTTCAATCTGTTCTCGGTTCTACGATATCTAATATCTCAAGAACATCTTATATAAATCATATCCGATTCCTTCAATATCATATTTTCAAATCATATCAAAACATAAGAAAACTTACGTCTTGTTGAAGCTCTTGTCGATAGAAACATAGCACCAAACTCGGATTGAAATTTTAACGGCTGGATCTTGCACAAATCACAAGTTTAGGCAAAGAAGAAATATGAGAATTGCTCTGAATGTTGTTCTCGATTCTTGCCGAAAGTCTGAAGGAAATGAAATGAAGATTTTGGATTTAAATTGCATGGCAAGGAAACTTGTCTTATTTTCATGCATATCAGGCGGCGCTCGGGCGGTCACAATCTACCGCTCGGGCGCGGAACCTTCTGCCCGAGTACTCAAGTTGTGACACACTGGCGCTCGGGCGGTAATTTTTTGCCGCTCGGGCGCCAGACATTCTGTCCAAGTACTAACCGTGTTCAGCACTGGCGTGCGGGCGGTCCTTTTCTACCGCTCGGGCGCCACAGGTTCTGTCCAACATCTTGGCTTGTATTGCACCGACGCCTGGCTTCTCCATTTGAGCTCCTACAATCTCAATACTGTTAATTAATCCACTTCTGAGTACTGTAATTACATCTCGGGCATTACAGCGACTTTCCTATATAAACAATTTCATAAAATCATATTTTCATGCTCGTCATAGTAATCGTAATCATAAATCATTTTGTGTGAAATTCTGTTCAATGTAAGTTGCCCATAACATAAATCGTTTGATCAAACTAACAACATTACTGGGCTGGAAGGGATCACCACAGCCCTAGGATTGGATGTTGACTTCCTACATAACATAATTCCTACGAAGAGCTTGGAGAGGTCCTCTGACAAGTTCTTCGGCTTCCAAACCCGTAACATAATTTGGCCACAAGACAAATCGCATATCTCAAAAATAATTATTTTGCACGTCTTACATAATTACGAACATTGTGAACCTTGCTGGATCGTCCTCGGACATGCTGCCATAATATCCTAAAATTTATACCCAAAACAGCCCCTAAAATGCATTCGAACACATACGACTCTCGAATTAAATAAAACCACTTACGACGTACCAATCGACTCGGGACTCAACCCACAAATAAAACACATCCCAACATACTGCACAAGGCCCTAAATAAGAGCCAAACCATGCTCGACTCCTGTACCACGTACCACAAACCATAACAACACAAGCTGTCCCAACCAGCGATACTATGGCACTTATGCGTTCCGTACGATTTCCTATCGAGTCCAACTCAAACCAAGCCCTAGAAACGACCCTTAGAATTCACTTAAGACCTTGGATTGACCCGTTCTAGCCCATGACACACGCACAATCCCTTAAACAACAAAAGTCGTGAGCCCTAAATAGTGACCATCCCATGCGCGCATGATGCAATCCCGACTCCAGCGGCTTTGATAACCAACCAACCCCTGACCAAACCATACCATGCTTACCCAAGGATCCTAAGACCCTGCCTACACCCTAGCCCCGAGCCTGGTCCAGCCTACACTGAACCTAACTCCACCAAGCCGCGAACATCGATGCCAACACCGGCGGCTTTTAAAACAGTTGTCTTTCAATTTTTTTTTTATAAAATTTGTTGTTAATATTAAATTTTACGACGGTTTTTCAAACCCGTCACTAAATTGTACCAAACCGTCGCTAATTTAAAACTTGTGACGGTTTTTGTATAACCGTCGCTAATTTTAGCGACGGTTTTAAGCAAAATCATCGTCGATTTAAAATTAGCGACGATTTGGCAAAAACCGTCGCTAAAACTTGAGACGGTGTTTTTATAACAGTCGCTAATTTTAGCGACGGTTTTAAGCAAAACAGTCGTCGATTTAAAATTAGCGACGGTTTGGAAAAATCCGTCGACGGTTTTGCGTCGCTAAAACTTGCGATAGCTTTTTTATAACAGTCGCTAATTTTAGAGAAATTTTAAAGCAAAACAGTCGCCGATTTGAAATTAGCGACGTTTTGCGTCGTTGGCAAAAATCGTCGCTAAATTTAGTGACGGTTTTGTAAAAACCATCGCTATATATAGCGACAGACTGAAAACAAACCGTCGCAAATTTTAAATTACTGACGGTTGGATAAATAACTGTCGCTAATAGCAACGGTTATATAAAAAATCGTCGCAAACTGTCTATAAATATCCTCATTCTCGGTCCATTTTCTTCCACACCACTTCACAACACTTAAAATTTTACTCCCTTACACAATTTTAGTTTCAATTTAGGGTAAATTTTTTCGCTTTAATTTTTGGTAAATTTTTTTGATCAAGAATATTGTTAGCATAGTAAGATTGTGAGTTTTTTTATATTTATTAAATTATTAAAAGTAATTTTTTTATTTTACTGAAAAAATTAGCGATGGAAATCATGCCAAACCGTCGCTTAATTTATAAAAAAATCATCGCTAATTTTAGTGAGAGTTTAGTAAATCGTCGCTATTTAGCGACGGTTGTACATAAATACCGTCGTTAATTTTAGCGATGGTTTTTCAACCGTCGCTAATCAATTTACGACGGTTTTTCAAAAATCTTCGCAAATTGTAGCTACCACAACACTCCAAACTCGTTGTCTTTCAGCGAACTCTTTAACCACAGGGCCTTCAACAACGGTTTCACAGACCTACGACATCGGTTTTTCTCCGTCGTGTTTAGACGTCTACGACAACGATTTTTCACCGTTGTCTTTGAGCACACCCTTTAACCACAGGACTTTTAACAACGATTTTATTTGACCTACGACAACGGTTTTTAACCTTTGTCTTTTGCCTTTTTTTTTGTAGTGATCCCTTAAGTGCGCGGTTGCGTTCCTATCGCTTTCTATTGCACCAGCTGCCTATAAGCCCATCCTGGGCCACCTAATGACATCTATACACGTCCCATAATATAACCATATGTAATATCAAGCCTTCGGATCGGTCCAGTGAAGCCGGCAATCAAAAACTCGAGAAAATAGAGAAGTTCATGCATAATATATATATAAAACGATTTTAATAACATTCTAGCAATCATATAATCAAACCAAAAATATTTCATGCATAATTTGTAACAAAATACAGTATATAACATGATCGATGAATAAAAGAAAGGTTTAGACATGCCTCTTGCATTTTAAACGCACGAAATATAAAAAACGAACGCGAGAAAGAACGGAGACCGGACGGTGCCGGTTTGCTGCATTTTAATGCTTCAAAAGTGACTAAAATATTCAAAAAATGTAGTGTGATGTCGCCCTAGGTTGTTTCTAGGAGAAACTCAAAAACAATCAAAGCCCTAGCTTTGAAGAATTCGGCCGACAGTGTGCTTTGAGTGTGTGTTTTTGGTGTTTTGTGTGTGGCGTGTGATGTGCATAGATTAAGGGTAGGACTCTTCTTATGTAGTAAAAATATTATTTACTAGGTATTTATATTAATTACTCAAGGTTTAATTAAGCCTTCAACTTTTGAAATTTGACCATTGAAGAGTCCTTAAAATTTTAAATTCTACCCATACGTTAAATATTACCTAATTTAATTAATTATGACAAAATAATTATTAAAATATTGTATATCTAGTGAAAGATTTTAAATCCCATACTTTTCGAAATTAACTAATTAAAATGTTTAACGTCTTTATTTCACTCGACAAATTAAATTTGGTCTTTAAAAACTAAAATTCATAAATCCTTTAAAATACCAAGATCTCGGCTTAAAATAAAAATATAACTTTAAATTTTAACGCCTCCATCGTCTCCGGTCTCCTTTCCCGTTTTGACATCGAAAATTCACCTCAAAACTAAAACTCGAGAAAATATTTTAATTTGAATAAAAATAAATATATATACGTTTAAAATAATTTAACCCATAGCATGCATTATCTAGATTATTAATTAAATTATTAAATTATTTCAATTATGCATGAGGTTAACACGTACTTGTTTTTGGGCACTACAATTCCTCCCTCCTTAAATAAATTTCGTCCTCGAAATTAAGGCTTACCAAACAACACTGTGTAGCGACTTCTCGTGTCGGCTTTGGTCTCCCAAGTAGCTTCCTCATCGTAATGGTTCAGGAACTTGACTTTGACCAACTTGGTAACTTTGTTCTATAGTCTCCTCTCCTGTCGGCTAGAATTTGAATAGGCTCTTCCTTGTATAACAGGTTCGGTGATAGTTGTAACGTCTCAAAGCTTAGTACATGTGAAGGATTCTTCATGTACTTCCTTAGCATAGAAACGTGGAACACATTATGTACTCCCGGCGGCAGTGCTACGCGATAGGCTAGTGTTCCCACTTTCTCAAGGATCTCGAATGGTCCTATGAATCTCGGACTTAATTTGACTTTCTTCCCAAATCTCATTACACCCTTCATAGGTGTTATTTTTGCAAAAAAAGTGATCCCCTACGGCAAACTCAGGGTCCCTCATTCTCTTGTTAGCGCAGCTCTTCTGACGAATCTAAGCAGTCTTCATCCTGTCCCGGATTTTGAATACTATATCCACGATCTGCTGAACAATTTCTTGACCAAGTTCTAATCTCTCGCCAACCTCATCCTAGTGAATGGGCGATCTGCACTTCCTCCCATATAATGCCTTGTAAGAGCTATACCTATAGATGACTGAAAACTGTTATTATAGGTAAACTCCACTAGAGGTAACTTAGATTTCCAATTTCAATGGAATTCGATCACGCAGACACGCAGTAAAGTTCCTAAAATTTGAATCACCCTTTCGAACTAGCCATCTGTTTGAGGATGAAATGTTGTACTGAATAGTAATTTCGTCCCCATTGCGGAATGCAAACTCTTCAGAGATGTGAACCTCGGGTCTCTGTCAGATTCGATGGTAACTGGGATTCTGTGCAATCTGACTATCTCTTGGATATAAAGTTCTTCATACTGCATCATAGAAAAGGTCGTCTTTATCGACAAGAAGTGCGCCGACTTGGTAAGAAGATCAACAATTACACAAATTGCATTAGATCCTTTGAGTGACCTCGGCAAACCGACTACGAAGTCCATAGTAATGTTCTCCCATTTCCACTAGGGAATAGGAAGCGTTTTCGAATCCCTGCTGGTCTCTGATGCTCTGCTATCACATACTAGCAAGTTAGACATTCAGATACAAAGCGTCAAATGTCTCGTTTCATTCCTTGCCACCAGTAAAGTATCTGCAAATCTTTATACATCTTGGTATCTCTTGGATGAGGGGAATATGGTGTTGTATGCGCATATGACAATATATTACCTCTAATGGAATCATCTCTAGATACCCAAATTCTTCCTCTATACCTCACAATCACATCGCTTACTGCATAAATATTACGGTCCTTAAATTTATCTCTCGATCATCATTTCTACAATTTATCGTCAGATGACTGTCCACTACGAATACGGTCTATCAAGGTGGACTGCACTGTCAAGGCAAATAATCTAGGAGCTCTGCCCCTAGAATAGAACACGATATCGAATTTCAGCATCTCTAGCTGTAGAAGTCCCTGTACCGACGACTGCGATACAACTCCTGGTTTCCTACTTAAGGAATCGACGACTACATTGGCTTTTCCCGGTGATAACTAATGTCGCAATCATAGTCTTTTAACAACTCTAGCCATCATCTCTGTCGCATGTTCAACTCCTTTTGAGTGAATAAATATTTGAGACACTTGTGATTAGTAAATATATGGCACTTCTCACCATACAAGTAGTGTTTCCATATCTTCAAAGAAAAAACCACGGCAGCTAACTCCAGATCATGAGTCGGATAATTCTTTTCATGCACCTTCAACTGTCTGGAGGCATATGTGATGACTCGGCCGTCTGCAACAATATGGCGCCTAATCCGATCTTAGAAGCATCGGTGTACAACACAAAGTTGCCTTGCCCAGTTAGCATGGCTAATACTGGCGTTGTTATAAGAGGTTGCTTCAAAGTGTCGAAACTCTTCTGGCAGTCAGAACTCCATACGAACTTCGCATTCTTCTTCGTCAATGAAGTGAGTGGCACTGCAAAAGAAGTAAATCCCTGGATAAATTTTCTGTAGTAACCCGTTAAGCCCAAGAAATTGCGGATCTCAGATGCTTTCTTTGGTTCAACCCATTCCTTCACTATTTCCACTTTGGACGGGTCAACCTCAATGCCGCTGCTAGCTGGAGATAACATGCCCAAAGATTCCACTTTCTCCAACCAAAACTCGCACTTGCTGAACTTTGCAAACAACTTCCGATTCTGCAACACTTGCGATGTGGTATGTAGATTCTGGCTATGATCCTCCTGGTTCTTCGTGTAAATGAGGATGTCATCTATGAATACAATGTCAAACTGATCCAATTAAAGCTGAAATATGTGATTCATGAGATCTATGAAGATCGCTGGAGTGGGTTTGACGCCCAAATAACTCACAAAGCCATCTGATATAAAAAAAGAATGAGCAGCCACAGAATCTAAAAGAGCATTTGTGGCTACTCCTGCTATATAGATATTTCCTGAGATAATATTAATATACACTCAACTCAACGATTCTAAAAAAGGAATAAACTTAATCTCATGCACATGCTGAATCTACTATCCTAAAGTTCTCATAATAATTTCAAAAATTTCCTACTAATATACCCAAAATTTCGAACAATACAAAATAAATTCAATAAATAATATGGTACTGAATAAATTATATTACTTGTCAAGAGTGTAGTTTCTGGGTCCGCCTCCTCGACATGCATCGCGAAGACTCTGCCTTGAGTCTGCTGCTTCGACTGTGGACAATTCTTAAGCATGCGGTCAGTCGATTCACACTTGAAACACTTGCTTGAACCCCATAAATACTCTCCCTCATGCTTGCGACTGCACTTTGGGCACACTAGATAGTCAGTAGGCTTCTGAACAGCCTTCTTTTGGGGTTGTTGTCCCTTGCCCTTGTTAGGTCCTTGAAACGAATTCTTAGCTGGCTGCTGAAACTTTCACTGAGGCTCCTAAAGGGGGCTCTTGCCCTGCCTTTCCTTCTCGATGTCCTTCTGATTCTATTCAGCTGCCAAACCTCTAGACACCGCAACTGCATAAGTAGTAGGGCCAGCAATACGAACGTCATGGCGCAAGATTGGTTGTAAACCATCAATGAAGTGCATTAGTTTCTCCCTAGCGTCATTAGCTATTAGTGGCACGAAGTGATACCCCTGCTCAAACTTC
This sequence comes from Primulina huaijiensis, assembly GCF_012295235.1. Lineage (NCBI taxonomy): Eukaryota > Viridiplantae > Streptophyta > Magnoliopsida > Lamiales > Gesneriaceae > Primulina > Primulina huaijiensis. The sequence goes on from NC_133312.1 coordinate 17,282,881, forward strand.
TTCACGAACTCCACCACATTGCGGTCTCCCTGCCTCAACATCATAAACACCCTAGTCAGTCGGGAGCGTATCTCAACAGTGAAGTACTTGGAGTATAATACCTTCTTAAAGCCTTCCCAAGTAAGAGTCCGTAGGTTCACTGACATTGATACTCCTTCCCACCATAATTGATCATCATCCTTCAACAAATAAATGACACACCTAACTCTATCAGCATCCTGCAACTCTATAAAGGTAAAGATTGCCTCTATGGACTTGATCCATCCTTCAGCCACCACAGGGATCAGTCATACCCCCAAAATCCTTAGGTTCCATCTTACGGAAACGCTCATATACTGCCTTTGACCTCGTCTTCCTATCCACCTCGGCATTTTTCCTGGAAAACTGCACAAAGACCTGGGTCATGCCCGCAAGAATCTGAGCCTGGAGGTCTGGTGGTGGACGTGGAGGGGAAGCTCTCTCCTCCTTACGAGCCTTGCGGCCCTCACGATCAGCCAAACTTCTAGGAGAAATAATGTTCCACAATTTAACCCAACACGTAACCAACATTCATAACCGAACTACTCACATAAAATGCTAAAAATGATTCAAAAACTTAAATATGCAGTTTAAAGAAACTCGTACTTAACACTTAATACATTTAAAACCATAAAAACTTATAGACTTGAGGCGTGATTTCCTGAGCTTCTCGCAACCGGCAGTAGGCACAACCTTATATCAGGAACCTTGCACTCTGATACCAACTATGACGACCCGTTACTTAAAATAGTACTACTTTAATATTTGCAGAAAAATTTAAAACTTTGTTATTATATTATTTAATATAATCATAACTCTTAAAATAAAATAACGGTCACTACTCATACTAAAAATAAAGTTAACATTAAAACTCCATCATTTTAAATACCACAACCATAAAAATCCCAAGTCAAAACGAGAACCATGATTTGAAAACTCTAACATAATATAAAAAGTCTCAACTTAGTAGTCACCAAAACCAGTGCAATAAAATCAAAGTAAATAGTTTTAAACGTTCATAATAAAATCTCATGAACTACAAGGTCCTAACGTGTTTGTACTACCACTAGTCCGAGCTTGCTCACTCATCACCACCTCCAACCTCCTCATCTACACCATATGCATGGATCAAGTCTAGTGAGTCTAATGACTCAGCATGCATAAACCGTGAATAGAAAATAATAAATAATAAAAATTTCTGCAAACTTAACGTGGCTCGTACATAGCACAATATAAGCATAAATATGTATAACGCAACTTTCCTGCATAAACATTTTCATAAAATTATATTTTCATGCTCGTAATACTAATGGTAATTGTAAATCATTTTGCGTAAAGTTCTGTTCAATGCAAGTGGCCCATAACATAAATCGTTTGATCAAACTAACCATAGTACTGGGCTGGCAGGGATCGCCACAGCCCTTGGACTTGATTTCCACTCCCTAACATAACATAATTCCTCCGAAAAGGTTGGAGAGGTCTCCGAACACGTTATTTGGCTTCCAAACCAGTAACTTAATTTGGCTACAAGACAACCTCATACCTCAAAAATAATTATTTTGCACGTCATACGTACTTACGAACATCGTGAACCTCGTTGGATCGTCCTCGGACATTGATAGGATTGGTTAATATAGTTAGAATGTTTAGAAAGACGGGTTGAATAAACACTCGGTCTTTTTGTATTCTTTTTGGGTATGAATCAGTCTTTTATTTGACTGGTCCTGAAATCTTATTTGTCAATATAAATCTGTCAACTAATAATAGTGCTGAAATAGACTGAAATATAGATTAAATACTGAGTGTATGATACTGCAAAAATTGAATAGATAATGAACTAGAACACACGAATTTTATGGATGTTCGGAGTCTTCAAATGCTCCTATGTCACCCATTCTATCTCAAGGATATGTTTTTCACTAGAAGATTTTGATATATTACAACAGATTTAATAATCCACTTCAATTGGACTTATATACTGCTAAACTAAACTCTTAATTTTTCAAATTTCTTACAAAGAGTAACTGATTCGCTCTTAACAAATAGTCTGAATGCTACGAATTAATATAATGAAAATAAGAGTTTAAGTGTGAGATTTGTAGATTTAGAAAGTTCTTGAAGAAAGTATCACAACTGATCAATGATCGATGATAGTGTGTTCAATATGTTCACCAACCTTCTTCAACTGAGTTGATCAGCTATAAATAGTCCTCGATCCCAACGGTCACATTGAAAGCATTTAAAGACAAATATCCGTTTAATCGTCATTTGGTTCAAGATGTTGACTTTATCTGATAGTGGTATGAAATATCAAACTGTTCTACTCTGTTAGATCTGTTCTGCTTGTGTACGAACTATCAGTCTGTCGGTTGATACTACAACTGATGTTGTGGCTAACTAATCAGCAATCAACTGATTGGCGGATTAGTTCAGCTGGACATTTTCAGTTCAAACTGATGTCTTTTCAGTTTGGGATACTTCAGTTGATGAAGATTCTTCCAGTTCAGTTAAGCGAAGTCTTAGTTCTAATTATCAATTTTTTTACTTAACTTTATGTCATCGGTTTTAAATCTTCTTTCAGTTACGATTTGTCTGATCAGTTCGTTTCTTCAGTTTTCTTGCGGATTTAATTGTCAAACTCTGAAATTTATAATATTCTAAAAGATATGCTGCCATAACATTCTCAAATTTATACCCAAAACAGCCCCTAAAGTGTATTCGGACCCGTACGACTCTCAAATTAAATAAAACCACCTATGACGTACCAATCAACTCGGGACTCAACCTACACGTAAAACACATCCCAGCCTATTTCCCAAGGCCTTAAACCAGTCCCAAACCACGCACCACGCACCACGAACCATAACAACGCAAGCTACCCCAACGAGTGACACTATGGCATTTCCTAACGATTTCAACTCGAACCAAGCCCTAAAAACGACCCTTAGACGTCACTTAAAACTGGTTTGACCTGTTCCAGCCCATGACACATGCACAACCCCTTAAACCACAAAAGCCATGAACCCTAAATCGCGACCATCCCATGAGCGCACGGTGCAATCCCGACTCCAGTGGCTTTGCTAACCAACCAGCCCCTGACCAACCCATACCAGGCTAACCCCAGGACCCTAAGACCCTACCTAACCCTAGACCTGATCACTGGTTCAACCTACACTGAACCCGACGCCACCAAGCCACGATCATCCCTTATGCGCACGGCTGTGCTCTTATTGCTTTCTACTACACCAGTGGCCTATCGGCCCACTCTGGTCCACCTAATGACATCTAAACACGTCCCATAACATAACCATACATAGCAGAGAACCTTCAGATTGGTCCAGCGAAGCTGGCGATCAAAAATCGAGAAAACAGAGAAGTTCGTGCATAATATATATATATATCGAAAACGATTTTAATAACGTTATAACATTCATATAATCAAACCAACAAGATTTTATTCAAAATTTGTATCAAAATACAATATATAACATGATTGATGTATAAAAGAAAGGTTAAGACATACTTTTGCATTTTAAATGCACAAAATATCGAAAACGAACGAGAGGAAGAACGGAGGCCGAACGGAGATGGTTTGCTGCATTTTATTGCTTCAAAAGTGACTAAAATATTCAGGAAACGTAGTGTGATGATCGCCATAGGTTTCTGCTAGGAGAAAGTTGAAAACAATCCAAGCCCTAGCTTTGGCCCTTAAATACTAAAATTTGTAAATCCTTTAAAATGCATAGTTCTCAGCTTAAAATAAAAATATAACTTTAAATTTTAGCACCTCAATTATCTCCGGTCTGCTTTCTTGGTTCGATATCGAATATTCGTCTAAAAACTAAAACATGAGAAAATATTTTAATTTGCATAAAAATAAATATATATACATTTAAAAGAATTTAACACAGCATGCATTACCTATATTATTAACTAAATTATTTCAATCATGCATGGGGTTAATGCGTACTGGTTTTTGGGCACTACAGTTTCACCACTGAGAAATTTTTTATAATGACAGCCATTGAAACTGGAATCAAGGTCAACTGGTCTGTTTTCTTGTTCCAAATTCTCAAAGCAATGATTCAATATGAGAACCAATCTCTGTATTTGTTATCACTCTCAATCGATTAATTGAAGATATAAGAACTTTTCTCAGTGATTCAATAACTTTACACAAATTCAAAGCTATCACTGCCGCCAATATTATTTCTCTCCAACCTAAGGGATAGACTCTGAACGTCTCTCCTGCTAGTATGCTGGTTTTTTAGAAATAATAGGAGAAGAGTTGGCTGCTACAAAGAAGCCATCATGAAAGAAAGTTAGTAAGGATGTTTTTCGGAAGCTTAAGAGTAAACTAATCAGGCAATCCAGTGATTTTGAGATGGTAGCCCTTCTCCTCCTCCAAAGAAGCCACGAACTGCTAATACCAGGCAAGTGCCCATACCAATCAAGGCAGTACCTATCTCTCAGGTACAAAAAGTAAAAGAAACTGATGACAAGACTACTGAAAAGCTTACTGAAGAGATTCAACTGATAGATGTTGCAGCTCAACCAAGGATAATCAATATGTCATCTGATCTTCTTCCTCCTCGCCCATATAAAGGAATTTTCATAAAAGATCTCATACAATCTACAAGGTCAGGACCAAATTATAAATTTTCCACCAAATCAGTTTCATGGAAAGGCAAAAAGAAAATGATGGAAGTTGTGGAAATTGAACAAATGTCACCAACTCAGACACCAATTGACCTTTTCATGGAAAAAGTGAATGAGTTTGCAGAGGAGAAAGTTGAGTTCTATGATTAATAGGTCGAGTTCAGGACAATGACATTTGCAAAGAAGCTGAATAAGAAGACTGTGTTTCATATATTCATAGCACTAGAGAAATTTGTGCTAAGCAAAGTAAAGACTATGGTCATTGATGAAGAACTTCAACATGAAGACTACTTGCTTGATCGTTGCGCATTCAGGAGCTGACTACAGTTTGTGCTGAATAGAGAGCCAACTATGATCAATCTTGCCCAATAGGTTTTGATGATATCGTGATGATAAATCAACTGGATATGGATCTTGCTTCGTTGCAAATGAAATTAAAGTTTTGGGAAAATGAAATTCAACTGCTTGAGCCAAGAGACTCCCATGCTAAAAACAAGAAAGAATCTGAATCATCTTCTCAGTCAGCCTCTGAGAACCCAACTAAACCAACTGTTTAAGACAATGTCCAAGAAGCTTTATTGAAAGAAAAAACTCAGCCTTTTCTCAATCAACCTACAAAAATTCTAATTTCTCCATCTCCAAATATTCCTGAAACGTCTACTGCTTAAATACTACTGATTTTTTTTTTCAAAGCTATGGCAGAAAGTACACACGTACTCATATAATATAAATAAGACGATCAAGCATTTTAAAAAGTCATCCAACCACTGAATAAAAATAACTACAGTTAAAAATCTTAAACTATAATCAATCTCCTAGCCTAGTGTTTTAAAAGAATAACTCAAACATGATATCAAAAGTCTGACAATCCCCAAAACATGAAAATTATGAACATTTTGAACTACTGTTTAAAACCTACGTTTCATAATCATATTATGCAAAAGAAATGCAAGGTCCTCGGGTTTTCACGTGCACCCCCAGCTCAGTCTACTCAGTCTCCAGCGCCTCCAGTCTCCTCATCTACATGATCACCTGCATCAATCATACCTAGTGAGTCTAAAGACTCAACACACCTAAACCTTTATAACAAGGACATATACATATCATGCAATAGTGAAAAGTATTGCAAACAAAGTAACTTTCATGATCTTCGAAAGCATGAACATAAACATATTCATAACAAATCATGTCATATCGTAACATCATTTCCTTAATTGAATTCAGATCATTAGTTGTGACTTTCGTATCAGCTCTAGGTCGATGGATCCATCTATGTATAACTGCGGTACCCGGTGGCAGGGACATCAGCGACAGTTTTACACGTCCACTGAGCCTTGGCCTTACATGTTCGTGTTTGTGTTCGTATTAGGCACAACCAACTCACCTCCTTCAAAATCATGTCCTCGTATTCATCACTCGTAAAATTCATGCATATACATTCATTTCCTCAAAACCAAGCATGCAACATATTTTTCAGCATTAACATAAAAACTGTCGAGCCCAAAATCAGCACACCTAAACCCATGCATTTATTAAAGTTTTAAATTATTTATTTAATTTTTAAAATGATTATTATAGATGCATGATTTATGATTCGTATTATTTTAAATTATTACATGTTTATTCGATGCACGTTAAAATGTCTTTATAAGTTTTATGTTTCAGGTGAATATTCGATACTTGATCGCGAAAAGAGACCGGTGACGATTTAGGCGATTTATGAATAATGTGATATTTTAATTCAAGTCAAGAAAATTGGTATTTTAAATGATTTATGAAATTTTAAGCACTTTAAAGCCTAATTTAATTTATTAGATGATTTTAAGATTTTAAGCTTTTCAAAAATACTAATTTGAATAGTTGGGGATTTTAAATATTGAAAATTTGACACTTGTGCATTTTATTTAAAATAAGAGGTGCTAGTAAATTAGTGGGAGATTAGTATTTTATTTAGCATATTAATTATTTATTACTATTTTTATTTAACTAATTAACCCTCTAATTAACTCCCTAATCAACAAAAACTTACACGCTACACACACACCCACTCGACACACACTCACACACACACTTGGTATTTTTTTTTATAAGAACTAGGGTTCTTAGAGTGTCTAGCAGCCATCCCTTTCCCCTACAATTTTCTTCTATAGACGCACGTTCGATTTTAGCAAGAAGCGTGCCACAATTCGTCCTGGATCGGTTCTCGCATATCCTCGCTTCGTTATTCGTCGTTCCGTGAGTATAATCATCAAGGCATGTATATTCTTTTATTTTTCTGCATCGATCTTGTCATAGTAAATATTTGGATGCATATTGTGTGTAAAAATCTGTTTATGTTATGCAAAGTTTGAGCAATGTTTTGAAACAATTTTGGAACGATTTTTAGATCTCAAAAACCAAATCTGCTGTCATTTCGAATCCTGTGAATTTTCAATCATTTTTTGGAAAAAATTTCATCATATAAAACATATTAATTTTTGATATCTTCGATTTGACAGTAAATTTGTAATTTTCGAACAAGAGACGAGTGAGTTATGATCATTCTCGTGTGACTGCTCAAACTGTGAGGTTATAAAAATGTGTTCTTCATGTTTTCTTGAGGTTTATTGGTTGCAAGCTTCATTGGGAACCATCGGGTAATCACTATTTTGATGTTAAGCAGCAGTGTTTGTAATCTGCCAGACAATTTTGACTCGTCTTCAATTGAAATGTATTATGGGGATGTGGAATATGTTGGACTACCGATTTCTCGTACCCAAGGTGCAGTGGAAGTTTAAAATTTTTAGTTTCGACGGTCGAAATTTTCCTTGGACGTCGTATGTAATTAAACAACCATAGAGTGTTTAGGATTATTACCTTCACGTACTAGACACCAAATTATTCCTGATTTTAAGAAGAGATAGCCCTTCTTGTATATCCCTTCAAATGGATCTTCTGCATTTGATCGTCAAATTAGTTCCACGATCAGAGACTATGTTTCTTGTTTGGATTGCACTAGAAATCACAAGCAATTTATTTGTTGAGACTATGACAAAAGAATTTTAGAAATCCAGACTCAGTGCGACAGCAACGGGACGCGGTGCAAAGAACAAGTCTCGGCCGAAATTTTTCTTCCTAAAATTTGTGTTGGCCGAAACTTGAGAGGGAAGAGAGAAGGATTTTGTGTTGTGTATTTTTGTTGTGTGTAAATTCTCATGTGTTATCAACCTTTAATAACATATTTATTTAAAATATACAAGTCCTATGTGACTAAGATTAGGAGTCCTATGTGACTAGGATTCCTAATCCTAGTGTCATTAGGACTCTTAATTTTCATTAATTAAAATTCTCATATTATTATTATATCATGTATTAATCAACTTTTGATAATGCATGATATATTTATCTTATATACACATCTTTATATCTTCATATAAAATATGTGTACATATACTAATACATCTGCACACATACACATAATATATGCATAAACATATTAATTAAATTAAATAACTATTATTTATTTTTTTTTAATTAACTTAATTCTAGACTCCTCTAGAATATTTAATGAGAATTTTATACGTATTAGTAGTCAGTGCTACTAGTACTATTATTTAATTAGTAAATCCCAAATTGACTAAATAAATAATGTGAACTCGTTATAACCCCGATCGACGATCTGACAGCACAGCATTAATGTATCAAGGATACAAATCTTTTTTATATAATGAAAATTGAAAGTTTCGAAAAGCAAAATTTTCACTGTCCATGTTTGGGAGCTGCCAGTTTTGTGAACTCCTTCGCTAAACCAGGCAGTTCCAGTTTCCTTCCTTAATTAGTAGTTAAGATAATTTCTATTTCTTCCATCTTATGAATTAACTTATAAACTCCTTCATAAGCATTCTGTTTGATCTCCATCAAACTACAGTGGCCAAATTCAACTCTTTGAACTTTAACTTTCTCAACGGGAACATAGAATCCAATACTTGTGTGACCCTAAATGGTTCAGTGATACAACTAGTCGTAGGTTCATATCTTCATGTGATTCAGAATAACATTTATTTTTAAATGGGCTTACCCTAATTAGCCACATTCTTTTCATCAACACCTTCATTAAGAATGTTAGAACTCATTTCTGATTACACCCATCGGATCAGTATAAGAGCATATAGTAACATCGCCCCATGATCCCTTAGGTATCACTGATAATGCCTGCAAGAACCTCAAGTCACGGTTAGTGTACAGTATGGTCCTTTCAACTCGTATATACCGATCGAATTAGCAATCATTGGTATATCGAGAGTTGCATATGAATTCGATAACGATGTGATGTTTCTTTGAGTACTAATATTGACATGATATGTGCAACTGAGGAAACACCTTTCCAAAATGCACATGTCTTACTCTAGCCAGACATTTCTTGCACTATTAACTCATCAGGATATCTTCACCCATAGGCAAACGGTGAATCCTCGATTACAATGCAATTGCTACTACGTATTTTGAAACTACACCCAGCCTCGTTACCTGATGACCCTCAATGGAGTCGGTAAACGGATTAAAGTGCATGCTAGTATGTAGAGCCTCTATTTTGTCCCGGATCAAAGGACTAATGGTGTACAACCATAACCGCAGACTATTCCACTCGTTCAGTGAATCATCAAATGATCACCAATCTGTATGAATGGATATCTTCATGTCCTTATCAATGAAACATGGCGTTTACATCACAAATGCTAGTCTGAAGCTGAAGCGACTTTTATCCTTGTTTTAGATGACTGATTCGACTAAGAACTTTTTTAGAATATATGGTACACTTTCTTAATGAGTTTCATGGTCTTACGTTGAGAAACAGATTCATGATACCTATTATATATTCAAAAATTTTATCTATGCAGCTTGCATGAGTATACATATAAAGTAAATGCAATAATTCGATAAAACTTAAAATATTATTGAAATAAAGATTGTTTTTACATCGAAGTCAATAAAGCTCAAGTCACAAGTTGGCTAGCTGGGCATCTGATCTAACAGAATACCATCTGAACAGATGCGAGTTTACTTTTTTTTATTGAAGTCTTCTGAATCGTGTGACTATTCTCGTACTTTCTTCACTCTCATACGACAAATTTACCTTGGCTAGGTTGGTAGCAAATGCACTGGATGCAACATTCAGCAAGGGTGATGCTATAGCCATTGACATGCCAATGACTGCTACTGCTGTTATTATATACTTGGCAATTGTACTTGCTGGGTTTGTTGTTGTATCAATTGCTGACAGCTTTGCACCCAAAGAAATTGCGACTCGTCTGCGTGTATCCAAGGCGAATGTGATTTTCACTCAGGTGGCTACTAATATCAGCAAATTTTTTATTTGCTAAGGTTGATGAATGGGAAGGATTCCAATATGAAATACTTGATCAGTTTTTCCTACAATCTTTTTTCACTTGCAGTGGTGCACAGATAAAAACACTTGATTTATAATATTACGTCGTCTTTTAGGACAGTAAATGACTTAGAGCATTATTATTTTACAATACATGTAGTGTGAACAATTGTATACAAAGAGTAAATTGAGATTGAAGGAAGATGGTGGAAGTCATCAACCTGGAGACTGGGTTTTTGGGGGTGAAAAAGAGGAACAGCCATAATGGATCAGTCCAATTGTTGTCGTGAATACTATGTATTAGGTGCAAAACAAAACATGCCATTGGGGTGGTGTGTTGGACAGAAGATTTGTTGATAATTGCCACAATATTAATTAAAATATTATCTGTGTGACAAGTGGATCTATCCCATGAAATGTATTACTCAAAAGGTCAAACCTATCTTTATCCTTTGCCATGACTGGTGTCTTTATGCTCTTCCGCCCTTTCCGGTTCAGCGTAAATATCTACTAGCTCTTTAGAGCTTTGCGTAGCACTTACTTTTCTTATTTTTGATCGTATTCTAATTTCATATTTAGGATTTTATAATACGAGGCGGACGGAGATTTCCTTTATACAGGTAAACGCATGCTATCCCATATTTTAAAATATTTCATAGCTGTGTTTTTCATGGATAAGCAGCTAATATCCATGTTTATGGTTTCCCGATTTTCTACTAGAGCTCCTTTCTAGCAACGGTCACTTTGAGATCAAGGGGACAATTAGGCTAGTATATTTTTTCATACTGTCTTTTTTGAGTGATGCTTTCTATTTTTTCCTGACAAGCGATCCAATAACTTCAAAGAATTGATGTTTGACGTGGTAGAGAACTAATTCTTGCTTAGAAACATAATATTATTTGTGAAAATCATTTAAGGTAAAACATGGAATTCCTTGAAAACTGTTGTGAAAGTACACCGAAATCTGCAAAACATATGATTGGCGAGAACGATTTTTTAAGACATTAAACGTAGAATAAGTTGCTGTTCAGAGTGACGATTGGGCTGTTTAGGCTGAACCTCATCTCACTTGGGAGAGAGTGGTGAAAGCGCTCTATTTTGTATACTTTCTGTTTGAAAACACTCTGACAGACATGGCTCATACTGATTTTTATGTAAACTTTAATTTGCGATATACTCTTTGAGATGCCTTTGTGTCCACTAATGTCATCAACTGAATAACCTTACCTATCTGTGCAGTCGAGTAGTAGAAGCCTTTCCAGATAGAGTTGTGGTGATTCCTGCAACTGGAAAAGATGTAGCTGTTCAATTAAGAGATCAAGATTCCTCTTGGATAGCTTTCCTTTCAAGTGATTTTAATCTACCTAGGTAATATAAATAAATTTGGTTGGGAGTGATGTGAATAAAAATGCATTGTATGCAACAGTTGAAGTTTTAAGTTGCAGACTTTTTTTAAAAAATTTATGTAGAGGGTTAAAATATCACTTCTTTTGGCAGGTCCTATCAACCAGTTTACCTGCCCATAGACTCTGTCACCAATATACTGTTTTCATCTGGTACCACTGGTAGGCAACTCTTTGCAAGCTAGTTGCAGTATGTTACTCTCTTAAGTTTTCAAAATATATTGATTCCATTTTCACCTTCCAACAGGAGATCCAAAAGCGATACCATGGACTCAGCTTTCTTCTATTCGATGTGCTGCTGATTCATGGGCACATTGTGATGTTCAAGCTGGAGATGTCTTTTGTTGGCCCACTAATTTAGGTTGGGTTATGGGACCCATTTTACTCTATTCATGTTTCCTAGCTGGTGCAACTCTGGCACTTTATCATGGATCTCCTATGGGTTATGGGTTTGGGAAGTTCATCCAGGTAGTACTTCTATCGTGTTATACGAGCGAGAAATTTGCATTCATATTTAGTTTCTGCTGGTATGTTGGTATTTGCCAACATTGAAGGCTATCGATAAATCAAATGAAAATTCTTAAAGCAAAGGGATTGAAGACTGTTAACGAGAATGGTTCTTGAAGTTTTTATAATAATTTCATTTTGTTAAAATTATTGAACTCTAAATATATGGTGATATTTTGACGTCACTGTAACTCACAGAGTCGATGAAAATCCTCACCATACTTTGATTTGCACTTCATGCACTTCCAGGATGCAGGTGTCACTATTTTAGGAACCGTTCCTAGCATAGTGAAGACCTGGAAGAGCACAAATTGTATGGAAGACCTGGACTGGACAAAGATCAAGTAATTTTCAATTTAAACCTTCAATATCATATAATTTTTACTTTGACTTATTGTGATACTACCACATTTGCCAGGTTATTTTGTTCTACTGGAGAAGTCTCCAGCGTTGATGATGACCTCTGGCTCTCATCGAAGGCTTTTTATAATCCAATCATTGAATGTTGTGGAGGCACAGAGCTCTCATCTAGTTACATTATTGGAAACCTTTTGCAACCACAAGCCTTTGGGGCATTTAGCTCTGCCTCAATGGGCACAGGATTTGTTATTCTTAGTGAAAGTGGTCTCCCTTATGTAAGAATTTATTCTTTGGCTACCATACACCTTATAATGAATTATAACTTGCTTCATGTCTTGTTTTAAGGCCTATATTATAATGGTTTCCTTACTCAATTTTTCATGGATTTTTAATCAAAATTTAACACATTCTCCTCAGAACATCTTGGCCAAAGCCCCTAAAGAGTTTTCTCATTATTTTTTTGTTGACAGCCACATGATCATCCATGCATTGGTGAAGTAGGTTTGTTTCCTATTTATATGGGAGCAACGGATAGATTGGTGAATGCTGATCATGAGGAAGTTTACTTCAAGGGTATGCCAAAGTACAAAGGAATGGTAAGCTAGCCTTGTTTTTCGCTTAAATTTTTATAAAAACTGGTCGCATGCAACTCAGATGCAGATTTTTAATTATCTTTAAATAAATTTGGGATTAAGCTATATTATGCTATTTCAACTATCCTTTTGTGTTTTTTTCTGTGTACTGATGTTATAACTTGAACGCGTATCTATTTGGCTTTCTTCAGCTCAGTAGCTGAAATGATTCTATATGCTCTTTCAATGATGTTGAGTTCAAACATCAGAAAGTACGATAGTTTAGACAGTCTACCATTCGATTTGCTGTGAGCTGTTTTCATTTAGGATATTGAAAAGCAGGGTAGCCTTCTCCACTAAGCCAATTGAATTGCTAAAACTAATGACTGACGGAATTCTCTTATGTATGTGTGCACCCTTAATAATATCCAGCAACTTAGGAGACATGGTGATGTAATAAAAAGAACTGTTGGTGGATATCTGATGGTGCAGGGAAGAGCTGATGACACCATGAACCTTGGGGGCATCAAGGTATCTAATTCCTCAAATTTCACCTTCGCGATGTATGGGTTCTTGATCAATTAAGTTTTGATCTGGCTTAAACAACCTCATTCTTCTTAGCTTATTCCATCATTTTGTTTTTCTCATGTTTTTGCTGAGCATTGCTAAACGAGCGAGCATAAATAGCATAAACTGATTCATTATCTGCAGACGAGTTCAGTTGAAATCGAGCGTGTGTGCAACCAGGCTGATGAAAGCATCCTGGAAACCGCTGCAATAAGCTTTGCACCAGAGAATGGTGGTCCTGAGCAACTTTGTGTATTTGTGGTACTGAAAACGGGCTTCAGTATTGGACCAGATGTGCTTAAGATGAAACTCTCAAGAGCCATACAGACCAATCTTAACCCATTGTTCAAGGTTTGCGTTCAAGATTTTCCTTACTTCTTTTTCCCCTTGATGCTCTGTAGGTTATGTTCATTCGTGTAATAGATACATGGGCAGCAATTAATTAGATTCTTGTTTGTCCGACTGCTCATTAAACTAATCTGGAGGCAAAGTCAGAATGCCACTTGAACCATGGCATCACTACAAACTTTATCTGGATGCCTCCTCTTTTTAGCGAATACCATTTTCACCACTTCTCTGAATTCTTGAATCTATCTATTCGGTTGTTCCTTCTACTTTTTCTTAGGTTCTAAACAAATCCATTCAGTCAATCAGCACTCCGACAGTTTTTCGAGTCTTCGCGAGTATAAAATGGTAAGATTCTAACTGATAGAATCCGTGTTTTTTTTCGAGTAGGTGAGCTTTGTGAAGATTGTGGCAGAGTTTCCTCGAACTGCATCAAACAAGTTACTTCGGAGAGTGCTGAGGGATCAATTGAAGCTGAAGCTGCATCAAATGCAGAGTAAAATTTAGGTCCTCTTATTTTGTCACGTTATTCTATTTTTTTTAATACATGTAAGTCTGTAGATAATTTCAAAATATTATCATTCATGTTCAAATCTTCTGGCATGATTTTTCTTTTTCAATAAGGTATTTACCAACTACTAAATATATTGATTTTGAATCAAATTTTTTTATTTGTAGTGTTATTAGTACAGTTGTATTATAATAGATATATAATACACACACTATTGATCAAGTATGAGTGACATTCCCTAGGAGTCTTACAGAAAAGACATGTACAAATTTTTGTATTTTTTTTAAAAAAAAATCGACCTCACTAATGGGATAACGTGGTTTTGGTGGACTTCTTGCAAATCATCCTCAAATATATCAAATTTTTACACAATAAAATAATTGGCCAAAAAATAGTGTTGTTATAAGTTATTAAATAATATGTTTCATAAAAGTTATATTATTAAGTTTGAGACACCTAGAGTACTAACTTCTTTTTGTGGGAGAAATTGGTTAAATAACTTCCGTCAACTCTTTTTTTAAAAAAATGATCTCCTCAAGTGTATTTGAAATATATATTTGAGGAGGTCATTTTCTCAAAAAAAGAGTTGACCGAGGTTAAAAAAATACTCTTTTTTGGTATCTTGGTCTGTTTTAATAATTATATATATTAATAAAGTGTTAAATTTTTTTATAAATTACATTTAACTCAGTGGTTAGAGTCTTTGTTTCTTAATTATTTAGTTGTTGAATATTTTTCTTTATTTATTTATTTTTAATTCATATATCAAAATTACAGTGTAATTTTTCACTATTTCTTATAATTATATCTTGATCCTCATTTAAATATAAACCAAATGAATTATAAAAAAAATATTGTACATGTCATGCACTAGTTATTTATTAAACTTAGAGACCATATAAAAACTTATTGATGTCTTGACCTGTTTTATATTTACCCAAGAAATGCCCCGGCATCTCCTTTTAATTTCTCATCATGTTCCTCTCTTCTTCACAACACCATGTTCTCACGATGTTCACATTTTTGTTTTGTATTGTTTTGTTTTGTTTAGCTTAAGTGGAAAAGAGTAACCTATCCAAATTAATTGTTACTTGATTGGGTTTCCAATATTTTCCAACGGAGTAACGTATTCAAATTAATTTTTAATTAATTGTGTTTTCAATATTTTTCAATAAAAAAAAAAAGATTTCAGAATTTGATGTGTGCATATTTTGATGGAGTGAAACTATTTACCTCCATCTTTCGGGAAATTCAATTATTTTGGTTTTCAAACACCAAATTATTACTTAAGTAAATTTTTTTTTTTTAAGAATAGAGGGTATTATGTACAAGATTTAACTGATATATTGTAATAGTCCATTTTTTCATCACCATTGGATTATACTTGTTGGGTTTTTCCATTTTAGTTCTTACATGCTTTACTGCTCCACTCTTTCATCTTAATTGGATTACAGTTTTTAGGTCTGTCAATTTATTTCCTAAACTTTCTGAAAGAATTTTTGTATGTATTGTTGAACAAGTTTTATACACAGACATATATGTGTTTTTAGGGGTGTTAAAACTTCGGATAAAACCAAAAAATCGAAAATCCAAATAGGAAAAACCAAACACTGAATCGAACCGAAAACCGAATTTTATAATTCAGATATAAATGTTAAAATCGAAATTTATTTGATTCGGTTTCGGATTATATATATCAAAACGAACAGATCGAAAAAGTCAAAATTTCATTAAATTAATAATTTTATTTTTATTATATATTTTTTGAGATGATATAAGCGAACGATGAATTATTTTGAATAATATTTAGTTGATTGTTGTTTATGTAATTCATTTAGACTTTATATTTAAATGTTTTACTAAGCAATCATGTAAAAAGATAACATATTATATTTTACAATATATTTATCTTATTAATTTAAATAAGTGTATCAAAATCAAAATAACCGAACAATTTCGGTAGAAAATCGAACCGAACCGAAGAAAAATGGTTCGGATATCGAATTATATATTTGTAAAACCGAAAACCGAAAAAACCGAAAAAAAAATCGAAAACCGAATAAAACCGACTGATGAACACCCCTATGTGTTTGAGAGGCTAACAGTAATTACATTGAGGTTTTCAGTTTTCACATATTAATGTCAACCTTTAGTTTTTAAAAAATTCCATTCAATCACTTTATAATTGTTTGTTATTGTTTATGTTAGGATTTGAGTCCTGGTGTTCTCAAATACTCTGGTTTGTAATGTTTCCAAACTTGGAAACATTTCAAACTGACAAGTTAAATGTTATTCTATCACTTGAACTTAAAGAAAAAAATGTATATTTTGTTAAGAGAAAATGTTAGATTTGAATTGGATGCTATGTTTTTATGTCGCTTCATGTTGAGTTGTTTATCCAAACGAGATAATCGAGTGTTGTGGTTTTGTACAAACGTACTTGGATTTTTTAGTTGCAAGGAAATTTAAACTTATTTAACTTCATAATAATATTCAGCTGTCTCAAAAGATCATTTTTCTTAGGTCATACTTTGTCTACGGTTCAACTAATTGGTTTATGTATTCAATGTCAAGTTATGTTTGACCATGATTTATGTTAGCTTTGATGGAATATTAATATATTTCCCTTGCATATGCTTAAATTTTGAAAAAACAGAGGGCACAAGTTTGGGAGATGATAAGCCTAACAATTATGTCAATAACACGTTTTCTGTCCAAAATGACATCGCATATCAACAACTAAGGTCACCACAGGTATGTTACCTTTTTTTCCTCCCAGGTTCAAGTAACCTTATTACTAGTCGACTCTACTTTTATTTTGTGATTCGTATATTTAAGAAGTAAAAAAATGAGAAAACTTATTACTTTTTCTGTTCTTTTTTCTCAATACATTTTAAAATTCTTCATTAAATGTATGGAATATATTTCTAAGAAATTCAAGCAAAAATAATCATTTATATTTGAGACAAATTCAGTATTAATCTATTGTGCTATGAAGGACATGATAAATTCAAACTCCAGCTCTAACCACATTGAAAGACGTCAAATGCTAGCACTGACCGAACTTCAAATAATACATTATGACCCAAGAACAACGACAATCTTATCTTGCTCGACGTCGATCAAATTATCAGACAAGAAGAATAATGGTTTCGACTTTCTCCAATTCTACTTCAAGCCAACATTGTTTGATACATAGTTCAAATTTTATTTATATGGATCCACAAAATACTTACAATATACAAATATTGTTCAACGGCTCAACTAATCAATTGGAGATTGGCCCAGTGTAATAGATGTAAGAATTTATATATATATATATGGGTTAATGGAAATGGGTAGCACATGAGGGCCGACCCGACCCGACCCAAACAATTCAAATTGGTAATTTGAATTTATGGACGGAGTGGTTATTTTTCTAAATAACTTCCCTAATCCTACTCCAAAACAATGATTATGAAATACAAAATAAGAGGGGCGAAGACTTCTTCAAAAAAAAAAATATTGCAACAAATATATCACAATTATTAAGCATTTGGATTGTGCATAATTGATTCCTTTCCGTTCGCGATCGGCGTCAGACCATCGAAGTGTATTAATATAATCGAAAAAGATTAGTAAATCAACTACAATGATTCTAAATCAAAATATGAATTTATTCGATAATCATATGCGAGATTCGAGTGTATGATTTCCGTCATTGGTATCAGAGCTATGTGCTAGTTGATAATCTAACTTGGTTTTATGCATTTCGGTAATGTTTTATGTTCGTTCAATATTAATTCCAAAACTTCATATGCATCTAAAATTTATTCTCGAAAATAAATATATATGAAGTAAGGAAGAATGAGAATGAAGAAACAAACGTGTTCAAAATGGAATATTTGACACGATAATCTCACAATTATGTTTTGTTTTTTTTGCCATGCGGTGGGTTTTGTTTTTTAATGTTATGATGTTGAATGTAATTCATTGGCCAATTCATGAGACTCACGGCTTGTTTCATGTGATTATAAAATTGCAAAGTTTGTTTCATGTGATTACATCATTGCACCACGTTTTCATCTTGGTTCCAGGAAGCAACGTTTGAGATTCATGACCAGAAATCGTATGCGCTAAGTGTGTCAAAATAAATAAAAATAAATTTTTTTAATGGCTACATGTGATCCACAATAAGAGTTTCATTTGTTTAATATCAAAGGATAGCTTGTCAATAATATTGAGAATGAGAGATTGTTATCATGTATGAAAAAAATTTCATCTTGAATCTTAAATATTAAGGTTGGCTTTGTGTCCAATTTAATATTTGCTCTCTTCTTATAGATATGGCAAGAATTAAACACACTCTTAGTATCCTTCGGTGAGAAGCTAAAGTTCAAAGAGCTCCGGAACGAATAGCAAAGTATCAAATGTTTAAACATTATAAAATGGATCCCACACGCACCTTGCTTCAACATATTAAAGTTTGAGATAGTAAACATTTATATCTTATACATTTGGGTCATCACTTTGAACATGATATAATAGTTGGACTATTAAGAGATTCTTTAACTGGACGTTGGAAGAGCATAATCGATGATTTGCTTAACCAAAGAGAATCAATGATCTGCCTTGATGAGTTGAAGTCATCATTGATTAAGAGATGGGAGAAAGAAGTTGAACTTGAGATGAAGAAGACATTATCTTTACAGATAACTTCTGGAGTTCGTCTTTTGAAGTTCGCTCCATCAGATAGGCTCTTGAAGGGAATGACCAAAATGATATCCCGCATGTGTAAAAATAAAAAGAAATTAGATTTTCTTTAGGAAGATGACTTGTTATTATATATGTTTATTTCATTTTTTTTACATGAGCGTGTTATGTGACATATGTAATGTAGTATGTGTTTTATCTATGTTTAAATATAAGCATGTATTGTAAACTTTAACGTTAGTTCATTTTAATACATGTTTATCTACATATGTTTATTTGGGATTTATTGAGATATCTCAAATTAAGTGGGAGTTTTTAGGTTGGAAGATTTTGAGTAATTCTCACCTAAAATCAATTGATATTTTTTTGTTACTTAGAAATTAAATTTATAATGATGCAACATTAGGATTGTAGATGATGATTGGGAACTTAGTGAACTTTCGAGTCTATGCCTTATGTTAAATCATTATAGATTCTAATTTTAAGCACAAAACTAAAATGTACA
Organism: Primulina huaijiensis; assembly: GCF_012295235.1. Taxonomy (NCBI): domain Eukaryota; kingdom Viridiplantae; phylum Streptophyta; class Magnoliopsida; order Lamiales; family Gesneriaceae; genus Primulina; species Primulina huaijiensis. The sequence continues at coordinate 17,302,385 of NC_133312.1, forward strand.
TTTAATGAGCATTAACATGTGTTATCACTTCTAAAATAAACAGACAATGGCATCAAAATCTATCATTGCTGATCTCAACAAAGGTGACAAACTGAATGATGACAACTATGATACTTGGCGCCATAAGATTGGGTATGTGCTTGATGAGCAAGATGCCTTAGAAGGTATCAACCAAGTCATGTAGGATCCCGGTGTGGGTAACACTGCTCAGCAGAGGAGAGATCAGGAAGCTTACCAGGCATGGAAAAAGAAAGATTCCACTGCTCGTGCTATACTGGTTAGTTCTGTGATTGATGATCTCATTCATGAATGTGAACAACATCTCGCTGCTCATGACATTTTGGTGTACGTGAGAGTGAAATATGGAGGTACTACTGTCACCCGTCTAAGGCAATTGACTATCAAGTTTGACACTTACAAGAAACAGACTGATCACAGCATCAAACAACATTTGAGAACTATGTCAAACATGATACGTGAATTGACTTCAGCTGGTCATATCCTCTCTGATGAGCAACAGGTTCAAGCTTTGATACAATCTCTTCCTAGTTTAAAGTGCATGTGGATTTATTATGTATTACTTGCTATTCTCAGTTTATACATGTTGAGTCTTTAGACTCACTAGACTTGATCGATGCAGGTGAGGATGAGTATGAGGAGGTGAGAGGCGGGGACAGTGAGTTGGCTCTGACTTTGCAAAGGCCTAACCCGAGAATCGCTTAAGTTTTCAAGAATTTTTATGCACGTTAAATTCATTTACTCTGATTTTCATGAAATAATTACTTCACATTGTTTAAACAAGTACTTGTTGCAAGCTCTTTTACATTTCAAATATTTAAACAAACATTTTATTTGTATTTCATTTTGAGAGATTATTACTAATTTAAGAAAAAAATTTTATTTTTCGCAAATTTTAAGTAGTTTTTAAGTATGGTACGTCACAAAAACCCATGTTCAAAATCAGAATATACATTTTAAATATGCATTATTAGTTGTCAGAGGACTGCCAGGACTGCTAACCTAACTCAGGTGCAAAAAGATCATTTTTCATCCAAAATAATCAAACGCCTCAAAAACATATTCTTAATCGTTTCTTAGACGTGAACTCGAGCTCACGCTTTAACTTTTATAAATCGTTTTAAAAACTTAGGTCGAAGTCCCGGTTTTAACCCGAGTCAACCCGAAACTTAACCGTAGTTCAGAGACTCCTAACCAAGCCCCGTATGATTTATCCATCAATAACCTCGGTCACATCGACATATCATCACCCAAACGAGACATGCTGATTAAAATCATTAACCCTCATGTACTAGACTAGCGCCAAGGCGCTGGGTGCATAGCGCTGCGGCGCTTGTTAAGCGACCTAGGCACCATGAACCAGAGCTGCGGTGCTACAAGCGACGAAGCTCGAGCACTGCGGCACCAAATGAGAAGCGCCACGGCGCCACCCTCTGCGAGAAAAAACCAAAAACACACCTCGATGCAAAACTCTATACCACGCACAACCAGCCCGGACTAGGCTCAAACCAACCCTTCTTAGACCACAACTGACTCTTCCTGGACTGCCCTAGCCATGGCCCTCAGCCCCATGCACTCGAATACATGTGACACGCCCGAACTTTCCAAAACCGATCCACAAACAAGGAAATCGATCGGCCTCTGACCATGACTTCCAGGTCCGAAATCTTCACCTAAACCTACTCCAAACCTCTTGTAAAACGTTCCCCAACCTTCAAGAACTAGCAGCCCCTTCAACCATAACAAAAATGTGAGCCATATATAATGAAAAATCAAGTTTTCTCATACCATAAAAAGAAAAACATGAAAGAGACATGAAATCTACCATGGATCGTGCATAAACATTCAACAATACATATTGTGGTGTGAAAGATGAGAAAACAAAGGTATATGGTGTGCTTTTGGGTTTATACGCTCAAAAAACAACTCAACGACGCGAGAGACGGACACCGGAGGGATGGGGAAGACCTTAGCTACATTTTTACTTGCAAAACCGATCGAACCCTAGCTGATGGACGAGAAGGTGGTGCGGCCAAACAGAAGGGAGATGGGCTAGGGTTTAAGAGTGAAAAAATGGTATATCAAATAATAGGATAATAGGCCTAGGTTCAAAGTTTTAAAGAGAAAGAAGCTTGGACCAACATCCTATTAAAATAGGCCCATTAAGCCCATTAACAAGTACGTAAAACATTTCGTTTAAAAATGTTTTCAAAAATATTACCCGAGCCCTCAAAAAGTCCTCCATTTTGTAAAAATCATCCACTGGTTTAAAATATGGTTCGACGCGTATAAATACCATAAAATCCCATATTTCAAAAATTCTTAATAAATACATCATATATTAAATAATTAAATATAATTATTTAATAAAACATTTTTCCTCAATTGTTACTGGTCTCTGTTCCTCGTTCGAGCATCGAATGCTGCTAAAGCCCTATTTTATGCAGTCAAGTAAATCATGTCATAACCATGCATTAAATGTATTTAAAATAATTAAATAAACATTTTAATAACACCCTAGATTTGCATGCAGTCTGGTTATGTCGTTTGAATTTCTAGACCTTACAATTCCACTAGAAATGTCTTTTTTATCACTCAGGGAAATTTCATTTGCTAACATTGATGAAGTTGTGCAATCTATTGCAGAACAACTTAAGGAATCCTTACTGATTGGACTTCTTGATCAAATTAAAATTCTTGAAGGAGAATCCATTCTATCCGAGAATGTACCGTTGAGAGAAGCAAATGCTAAGACAGAGTCTATTGAAGAATTTTTTTCCAATCTATTGAAGAAGAATTTTTCAGGATAACAGTGGATGATCAAGTCAATCTTGTGGTGTTGTCTAAGTCTATGGAAGCAACACCAAAAGTAGTCGAGATTGTATCAGTAATCCCTCAGGGGGAAACTAATATTGTTGCAGTAGCTCAAGTTATTGAATCATTCAGTCAGGTTCCAGAAGTCTAAATAGAAGAGTTTGTAAGTCAAGTTGACTCCGAGATGTTGATGATAGAGCAAGCCAATCCGTCAAGCAATCATGCTCCTAACCTGAATATTTTCATCCCCAAAGTACCTCCCAAGATCGAGCCCTTCTCTCCAAAATTAGATCTGTCTTATGGAAATACTTGGACATAATTCACTCTAGTTTGACACCCATTTCATCAACTCTTACTATGTTGAAGAGAAGCTACCAAAATATTGAAGAAAATATCTTAATCTTTTAAATGATAAAATGCTCAAAAAAGTTTCTGACTTGTCCAGAGGCATGATTGATATCTTCAATCGCTTGGATCAGATAGAGAAGAATCAGGCGGCTACTATTACTCATCTTGTTGGGAAAATTCAGACAAAATTTTTTTAGCTTTGCACCAAGATTGAGGAATTCCAAGCAAACACCAATGAGAACACTGATGGGGTGAGCAATCAGTTAGCCACAATACTTTCCTACCCAAAAGTACCTGTTGGTGTTGAAAAAATAGAAAGAAAGGATAACAATTGTATCCTCAACCAGTCAGGCTCACAAGAGAAAACAACCCAAGTCAACTGATCATCCCAAGAAGCCGACTGAATCTAGTAGCAAGCACTCCAGATCCCAAAAAGATAATCACATAGGACAATGCCTAGAGAAAAATTTTCGTTTATTTGGCTTTACAGTCGTTTGTTGAAGAATTTGTATATTCTTTTCTATCAAATGAATTCAGTATTTTGAATAAAGTGCTTAAATTTTTTCAAATACCAAAAAAGGAAAATCGTCAAAACATTTACGTTTTGGTGATTTAACAATGCTGCTGATCCAATGGATAAGTACATAGTCTAGCTTAACTGAAATCAAGAAAAAAACTGACTATTCATTGGCATATGTGTCCAAAGCTAATTAGACACCTATCGATTGCTTAGCTAAACTGATAGTTTATTATTCAAAGGAAAAAAGTCACCAATGACAAACTGATGTGAAAACTTTCTCCGTCGATCAATCATTCTGTATCAACAAACATTCTCTTAAATTCTTTAGTTTACTCAGTGTTACGGATCAGAGACCAGCTGAATTATTGGATAAAGTTTTCCGTACTAATATTCTTTGATTCCCAATAGAATATCAGAATTTCTTAAGGACTAAACTAATTGTACTTTTATCAGTAAGGACACTGAAGTTTAAAACAACATGACAAATGACTACTCCATTTGGAACGGATATAAGAATTGATTTTACTAACTTTTGGATCAAAGACTATAAATAGAAGAAGATTTCATCCAGTCTCTCTCTAATTCTTTCCCATTTTTTAAAAATTTCATACATTATCAAGCTTTCAAGAGTTCAAATAACATAAGTTTTCTAGCAGACACTTTAGATCATTGAGCATATTTTGTGTTTAGCATTCTATTTATGAAATATTTGTAATCTAATAGTAAGAGTACTGATCAGGTTTATTGAGTGAATTACAAAGAATTTTAGTTAGACTGTGTGGTAAGTCCTACTAAATTAGGCAGTTGCAAGTGTTGTAATGGTCGGAGTTTTTTAGTGCAATATTTCCGCAAGAAAGAAGGGGTGACATAGGATTATTAAATCTTCTGAACATCCAAAAACAAACTTGTGCCATTTACTTCTCAGTTACCCTGCCTTAATTTTCTATTTGTAGCCCAACTGATTTTTTTTTTACTTTAAGTCATTTCATGTTCAAACCTTATCAGTTAGCCTATTTCGGTTCAATGACAGTGAAACGTCCACAACTCTTTTTTTAAAAAAAAATACTAGAATTTTTTTAATTTCTAATTCATTCGGCCGAAACACTAAGCATTTAAAATATGAATATTTTGCACCATTTAAAAATAAACCAACCTATTATTTGAAAATCCAAAATAAAGTAATTCAAAGCATTAATCGTAAAACGTCAATCAACCTAAACTAATATTATTTCATAAATAAACTTAACTCTAACATCCTCTCAAAAACCTCTCAAAAGCATCATAAATTATAAAAATATTTAAGTACTCATAAATCATAAACATAGGTTTATTTGCGAAAAACTAACGACGGTCTTCGGGTTGTGTGCACCTTCAGTCCAGCAAGATCAATCATCAAGACCTCCATTAACATAAATCTCATGCATCGATCACACCTAGTGAGTCAATTGACTCAACAAACATTAATCATGATAACAAGTAATACATATACATTCACAAGCAACAATGAAAATACTTTTACTTAAAATAGCTTTTCATTAACATAAACTTTAACATTTTCCTTTCAACATATCATATCATATTTTATTTCATCATATACGTACACGTTTCCTTTTTTTTTTTGAATTCAGATCCTCAATTGTGACTTTCTTATTAGCTGAAGGTCGATGGATCCATCTATGTATTACCACGGTACCGGGAGACGGGGACATCAGCGACACTCCCACCCGTCAACTGAGCTTTGGACTTACTTATCATCGTATCATTATATCATCGTATCATCGTATTAGTCACAATCAATTCACCTCCTTAAAATTTTCATATTTCCATCACATAAAAATTCATACACGTATAAATCATTTTTTTTCCTTTTAAACCAAGCATGCAACATGTCTTTTAGCATTAAAGTTTCATCATAAAATTTTATAAACATTTAAAATAAACGTTTTAACAATTATTATAGCATTCGGGACACTGCCAGGACGTATAATATTTTTCAGGTGTAAAATGACTGTTTTGCCCCTAGAACTCTAACTTTTTCAATTTATCCTTAGACCTTAAAACAACAACCCAACTCATTACAAACTTAACATGACACCTTAAAATACACCCACAAATATTTCTTAGACGTAAACTTAAGCCCCTCGACTAATTTCCCAATTCGTTTTTAAACTTAGACTTACATCCCGGTTTTGACTCGAAACTTAACCAAATTTTACCAAACTTGAACCAAAGCTTAATAACACATAACTAAACGATATACAACACAATTCAAACATTATAGCCTTCAATCAAGCCTAGACCAGCTACTTAAGTTTTGGCCCCCTCATGGTTCGAACCCTAGCTTTCCTAACCATGCAACCTTTGGTCCTAGCCACTAACTAGCCCAACCAGACCCTAGCTACCCACCTTAGGACCATGACTAACCCCTAGGGAACCTATTGGATAGATCTTATCACGCCTAGAAGCCGCAGCCCTCCAAACCCCTCGCTACAAGCATACGCGCGCAAGACTCGCTCCGCGGCCACTAGCCCTTGACCCAGCCCTCATGCAACATATCTAGGACCGTGGCTCAGCCCTCACTAGACCCCTGGACGTGCCCTTGACAGCAGCTAGCCTCCCCGTGCACCTAGGAAGCAGCCACACCCCTAGCCGAGCCCTAGCCTCCAAGGATTTTTTTTTTTTTTGTGCAGCTCATCACCCTTCACGTCCAACCCCCATACAGCCTCACATGAGTCTCCTAAACCCTCTCAAATTCGTCCCTTTGTATGTCCCTACCATGGCAGCCCCCTTAGGTATCAATAGCATTATTTTTAAATCATGAAAAGAAAAGTTTTGGTTGTATAAAACCTTAAAAACGAAAAGAAACAAAAGAGTAACATATTTTTTATGCAACCATACATCAAACATATAATATGATGTGATAGATGAGAAAAAGAAGATTAAGACGTGCCTTTGCATTTATTACGCACGAAAACGAGTTGAGATGCGAAAAAAGTCGACATAGAGGGGGACTTGTTGATTTATTTCTTCGAACCGTGGCTGTGTTGTGAGGTATTGGGGAGGGTTTGTTAGCTTTTTATTTTAATTAAAACTCATGGTGTAAGTTGGGTACATTATCTAAGTATAATAGGCACATTAAGTCCATTAGTCATTATTTAAAATATTTTGTTTACGAAAGTTTGTGAAAATATTAGTCGAGTTCTCGAAAAGTTCATATTTCTCGAATAACTTTTAAAAACACGGTTTTATGCATTCATGTAGAAATGTACATTTTAAACGTGTAATCATGCATATCATAATTAATTAATGCTACTAAAACCATTTAATTAGTCGTTTTCTATTTTTCCTTAGATTTACATGCAGTTGGATTACGTCATCGTATTTTGGACCTTACAAAGACTGTTGGCTTATTGATACTCAACTGACAAGAATTTCATTTCAGTTTTGCTAACCAACCGAAATATTTTCAGAATTTATTGAGATTATTTGTTCACCTCTTCTAAATCAATCTCCGATCCTAATAATACGTCGTCATCACATTAGTGTCAAGTCAACGCTACTACGGAAAAAAGACAAATTACAAAAATAAAAAAGCAAAGATAACTAATTAAAACTGCAAATTGAAAATTCAAGGATCCAAACTCACAAAAACCAAACTTGCAAATGTTCTGTAGGATCGAGAGCTTGTCGTTTTACCAAAAATTATAATTGATGGTAACAGTGCAACTATAATATTTTAAATTGTACATCATTTCAAACATCATGTTTCGATTGCTCTGCCTAATATAGACAATTATTGCATACAAAAATCTCTCTCCCAATAATTGCACTTCTTGCAATCAATGAAAATCGAACATGTGACCCTGCATCTGACACCAATTGTAGGACCAAACGCTTATGGTTTTACCAAAAGTTATAGTTAGTGGTAATGTAAAATTTTAAACTATATAACAACTCAAACATAACGTTTCGATTGTTCTACCCGACATATTCCAACATAAATATATACTATAATTCATTTTACATATATAGTATAAATATAATGTGAAAAAAATAAATAAATAAACTAAAAACCCTTGTGTAAAATCAACTGTATCGAAAACATTAGATTTCTTAAAACCACGTGTAAAACCTCTTCCAAACAAGGTATATACACCTGAGTTTTTAAAAATACAAGGATTCAATGTGCTTAATTTTTTGACAGACATGGGTATGAAAACTCATTTATAATTCTTATTTTAGTTTGACAAATGACTAGTTTGTCATAAATTTAGGGCCGATTTGAGGCAAAAGCCCATTAATTTTATACAGGGAATTTTGTGATGATTTTTTTTATTTATACCTGCTATGAAATGCTATTTGCCAAACTAAATTCCAAAACGAAATTCTTACACATTCTTAATTTTAATACTAGTACACTTACGCACGCGTTCCGTGCATGTACAATATTTTTAATAATTCATGTTTTTTATATTTAAATGAAAATCAAAATGTAATTATAAGAAATAGTGAGTGACTACACTGCTATTTCGATATATAAATTAAAAAAATAAATAGAAAAAAGAAAAGAAAAAAAACATAAACAAGTATTGAACGTGCAACTTGTTAATTAAGAAACAAAGACTCTATCAACTGCGTTTCATGTGACTTGTATTAAAATTTTAACACTTTATTAATATATATAATTATTAAATCAGATCATGACACCAAAAGTTAGTTCTTTTAAGTGCCTGAAACTTAATAATATAGTATAGATTTGTACATTATTGAAGTGAACTCAAATTGATATTTAATCTAAAAAGAAAAATAAAACTTAAAATGATATTTATGAAAAATATTCGAACCATACCAAACATGTTATTTTGTTTTAAATTTAGACAAATAAACTATAAGGAATACACCTTTCTTTAATCACTCAACTTCCAGTTTAGATAGAGTTTGATATAATGCTCAACTCTTATAGGACCAACAGCTATGGAGGTTGAAGCAATTATACTCGTGCCTCGACTTACCTACCTTTCTTCCACATAAATGGACAACAGAGTGACAGAGCGTGTGTGATTTTGATCGGTGTGGGTTGAAGAATGGGTAAGAGCATAAGTGGAGTTGGGGTGGAAGATTTGGTGGGAGCCGGGCTGAAAATCAGGGAAGCCAAAGAATTTGAGCTGGAGCTGAGAGATGCTGTCATCAATGGCGGATTGAACCCGAAGGAGGTGTGGCGTTCGATAACAGCTCGAAAGCTGTTGAAACCGTGGCACCCACATGCCCTGCATCAGCTTATCTACTATTCTGTGTATTATGATTATGACGAGTCCATCCACGGCCCTCCTCTGTATTGGTTCCCTTCTCCGTAAGTCTTCCTTCCTTCTGCATACCCGATACATATAGTGAAATTTCACGAAGACGTGTGAAATTTGGGGTTTCGGTTGTTAGTTCAAGAAAAAAGGTCTGAAATTTATGTGTAGCTGATATTGCAAATGATCATGTAGTATTTTCTGTGGTATAGTATTGTGTTTCTGTTACATTATATGATCTTGTCTGGTGGTTACAAGTGTTGCTACTGTAAATTGTGGGATTTTACGTTTTTAATTCAATCAGTTGATCATAATGTTTTTCGAGTGTCAGACACCAGTCTAGACGAACAAATTTGGGGCGTCTTATGGAAACTCATGGTTCAAGGCTCTTAGGGGCGTTATATAAGGATCCAGTTACGAGTTTCAGACAATTTCAGCAGTTCTCTGTGCAGCATCCCGAGGCAAGGCCTTCCTGACTAACCGATCTTTCTTTTGGAAAATATGTTTGTCTATTTATTTAGGCCTATCTTTTGGTGTGTTATTCAGATTTATTGGTCGACAATACTTAAAGAGCTATCAATTGAATTTATTGTGCCACCAAAGCGTATCCTGGATACCTCAAATAAATCGAAGCATGGTGGAACATGGCTCCCAGGTTCAGTATTAAATATTGCTAATTGTTGTCTGCAACCTAGAAATCTTTGGAAAGAGCAAGATGATAGCTTTGCCATTGTGTGGAGAACTGAAGGCTACGATGATCTTAATGTTGAGCATATGACGCTGAAGGAGCTGCGAGAGCAAGTAATGTATGATTTGAACTATCTAGATTAATCCTCACTAATTGCTTGCTTTATAATAATGCTTATCACTTCAAACTTTAGTTACATGAAATTGAGATAGGTTTTATTACTGGCATAAGTAGAGATACTAAGCATTTCAGGATTCAGGGTATTGCTACCTAAAATGTAACTTTACCCTGAGTCTCTGACAGGTATTGCAGTTGCTATGTTCAGCTGATATTTATACGAGTATTTAATATTTGATGCAACACTACCTTTTGATGTTAAGCAGCAGTGTTTGTAATCTGCCAGACAATTTTGACTCGTCTTCAATTGAAATGTATTATGGGGATGTGGAATATGTTGGACTACCGATTTCTCGTACCCAAGGTGCAGTGGAAGTTTAAAATTTTTAGTTTCGACGGTCGAAATTTTCCTTGGACGTCGTATGTAATTAAACAACCATAGAGTGTTTAGGATTATTACCTTCACGTACTAGACACCAAATTATTCCTGATTTTAAGAAGAGATAGCCCTTCTTGTATATCCCTTCAAATGGATCTCCTGCATTTGATCGTCAAATTAGTTCCACGATCAGAGACTATGTTTCTTGTTTGGATTGCACTAGAAATCACAAGCAATTTATTTGTTGAGACTATGACAAAAGAATTTTAGAAATCCAGACTCAGTGCGACAGCAACGGGACGCGGTGCAAAGAACAAGTCTCGGCCGAAATTTTTCTTCCTAAAATTTGTGTTGGCCGAAACTTGAGAGGGAAGAGAGAAGGATTTTGTGTTGTGTATTTTTGTTGTGTGTAAATTCTCATGTGTTATCAACCTTTAATAACATATTTATTTAAAATATACAAGTCCTATGTGACTAAGATTAGGAGTCCTATGTGACTAGGATTCCTAATCCTAGTGTCATTAGGACTCTTAATTTTCATTAATTAAAATTCTCATATTATTATTATATCATGTATTAATCAACTTTTGATAATGCATGATATATTTATCTTATATACACATCTTTATATCTTCATATAAAATATGTGTACATATACTAATACATCTGCACACATACACATAATATATGCATAAACATATTAATTAAATTAAATAACTATTATTTATTTTTTTTTAATTAACTTAATTCTAGACTCCTCTAGAATATTTAATGAGAATTTTATACGTATTAGTAGTCAGTGCTACTAGTACTATTATTTAATTAGTAAATCCCAAATTGACTAAATAAATAATGTGAACTCGTTATAACCCCGATCGACGATCTGACAGCACAGCATTAATGTATCAAGGATACAAATCTTTTTTATATAATGAAAATTGAAAGTTTCGAAAAGCAAAATTTTCACTGTCCATGTTTGGGAGCTGCCAGTTTTGTGAACTCCTTCGCTAAACCAGGCAGTTCCAGTTTCCTTCCTTAATTAGTAGTTAAGATAATTTCTATTTCTTCCATCTTATGAATTAACTTATAAACTCCTTCATAAGCATTCTGTTTGATCTCCATCAAACTACAGTGGCCAAATTCAACTCTTTGAACTTTAACTTTCTCAACGGGAACATAGAATCCAATACTTGTGTGACCCTAAATGGTTCAGTGATACAACTAGTCGTAGGTTCATATCTTCATGTGATTCAGAATAACATTTATTTTTAAATGGGCTTACCCTAATTAGCCACATTCTTTTCATCAACACCTTCATTAAGAATGTTAGAACTCATTTCTGATTACACCCATCGGATCAGTATAAGAGCATATAGTAACATCGCCCCATGATCCCTTAGGTATCACTGATAATGCCTGCAAGAACCTCAAGTCACGGTTAGTGTACAGTATGGTCCTTTCAACTCGTATATACCGATCGAATTAGCAATCATTGGTATATCGAGAGTTGCATATGAATTCGATAACGATGTGATGTTTCTTTGAGTACTAATATTGACATGATATGTGCAACTGAGGAAACACCTTTCCAAAATGCACATGTCTTACTCTAGCCAGACATTTCTTGCACTATTAACTCATCAGGATATCTTCACCCATAGGCAAACGGTGAATCCTCGATTACAATGCAATTGCTACTACGTATTTTGAAACTACACCCAGCCTCGTTACCTGATGACCCTCAATGGAGTCGGTAAACGGATTAAAGTGCATGCTAGTATGTAGAGCCTCTATTTTGTCCCGGATCAAAGGACTAATGGTGTACAACCATAACCGCAGACTATTCCACTCGTTCAGTGAATCATCAAATGATCACCAATCTGTATGAATGGATATCTTCATGTCCTTATCAATGAAACATGGCGTTTACATCACAAATGCTAGTCTGAAGCTGAAGCGACTTTTATCCTTGTTTTAGATGACTGATTCGACTAAGAACTTTTTTAGAATATATGGTACACTTTCTTAATGAGTTTCATGGTCTTACGTTGAGAAACAGATTCATGATACCTATTATATATTCAAAAATTTTATCTATGCAGCTTGCATGAGTATACATATAAAGTAAATGCAATAATTCGATAAAACTTAAAATATTATTGAAATAAAGATTGTTTTTACATCGAAGTCAATAAAGCTCAAGTCACAAGTTGGCTAGCTGGGCATCTGATCTAACAGAATACCATCTGAACAGATGCGAGTTTACTTTTTTTTATTGAAGTCTTCTGAATCGTGTGACTATTCTCGTACTTTCTTCACTCTCATACGACAAATTTACCTTGGCTAGGTTGGTAGCAAATGCACTGGATGCAACATTCAGCAAGGGTGATGCTATAGCCATTGACATGCCAATGACTGCTACTGCTGTTATTATATACTTGGCAATTGTACTTGCTGGGTTTGTTGTTGTATCAATTGCTGACAGCTTTGCACCCAAAGAAATTGCGACTCGTCTGCGTGTATCCAAGGCGAATGTGATTTTCACTCAGGTGGCTACTAATATCAGCAAATTTTTTATTTGCTAAGGTTGATGAATGGGAAGGATTCCAATATGAAATACTTGATCAGTTTTTCCTACAATCTTTTTTCACTTGCAGTGGTGCACAGATAAAAACACTTGATTTATAATATTACGTCGTCTTTTAGGACAGTAAATGACTTAGAGCATTATTATTTTACAATACATGTAGTGTGAACAATTGTATACAAAGAGTAAATTGAGATTGAAGGAAGATGGTGGAAGTCATCAACCTGGAGACTGGGTTTTTGGGGGTGAAAAAGAGGAACAGCCATAATGGATCAGTCCAATTGTTGTCGTGAATACTATGTATTAGGTGCAAAACAAAACATGCCATTGGGGTGGTGTGTTGGACAGAAGATTTGTTGATAATTGCCACAATATTAATTAAAATATTATCTGTGTGACAAGTGGATCTATCCCATGAAATGTATTACTCAAAAGGTCAAACCTATCTTTATCCTTTGCCATGACTGGTGTCTTTATGCTCTTCCGCCCTTTCCGGTTCAGCGTAAATATCTACTAGCTCTTTAGAGCTTTGCGTAGCACTTACTTTTCTTATTTTTGATCGTATTCTAATTTCATATTTAGGATTTTATAATACGAGGCGGACGGAGATTTCCTTTATACAGGTAAACGCATGCTATCCCATATTTTAAAATATTTCATAGCTGTGTTTTTCATGGATAAGCAGCTAATATCCATGTTTATGGTTTCCCGATTTTCTACTAGAGCTCCTTTCTAGCAACGGTCACTTTGAGATCAAGGGGACAATTAGGCTAGTATATTTTTTCATACTGTCTTTTTTGAGTGATGCTTTCTATTTTTTCCTGACAAGCGATCCAATAACTTCAAAGAATTGATGTTTGACGTGGTAGAGAACTAATTCTTGCTTAGAAACATAATATTATTTGTGAAAATCATTTAAGGTAAAACATGGAATTCCTTGAAAACTGTTGTGAAAGTACACCGAAATCTGCAAAACATATGATTGGCGAGAACGATTTTTTAAGACATTAAACGTAGAATAAGTTGCTGTTCAGAGTGACGATTGGGCTGTTTAGGCTGAACCTCATCTCACTTGGGAGAGAGTGGTGAAAGCGCTCTATTTTGTATACTTTCTGTTTGAAAACACTCTGACAGACATGGCTCATACTGATTTTTATGTAAACTTTAATTTGCGATATACTCTTTGAGATGCCTTTGTGTCCACTAATGTCATCAACTGAATAACCTTACCTATCTGTGCAGTCGAGTAGTAGAAGCCTTTCCAGATAGAGTTGTGGTGATTCCTGCAACTGGAAAAGATGTAGCTGTTCAATTAAGAGATCAAGATTCCTCTTGGATAGCTTTCCTTTCAAGTGATTTTAATCTACCTAGGTAATATAAATAAATTTGGTTGGGAGTGATGTGAATAAAAATGCATTGTATGCAACAGTTGAAGTTTTAAGTTGCAGACTTTTTTTAAAAAATTTATGTAGAGGGTTAAAATATCACTTCTTTTGGCAGGTCCTATCAACCAGTTTACCTGCCCATAGACTCTGTCACCAATATACTGTTTTCATCTGGTACCACTGGTAGGCAACTCTTTGCAAGCTAGTTGCAGTATGTTACTCTCTTAAGTTTTCAAAATATATTGATTCCATTTTCACCTTCCAACAGGAGATCCAAAAGCGATACCATGGACTCAGCTTTCTTCTATTCGATGTGCTGCTGATTCATGGGCACATTGTGATGTTCAAGCTGGAGATGTCTTTTGTTGGCCCACTAATTTAGGTTGGGTTATGGGACCCATTTTACTCTATTCATGTTTCCTAGCTGGTGCAACTCTGGCACTTTATCATGGATCTCCTATGGGTTATGGGTTTGGGAAGTTCATCCAGGTAGTACTTCTATCGTGTTATACGAGCGAGAAATTTGCATTCATATTTAGTTTCTGCTGGTATGTTGGTATTTGCCAACATTGAAGGCTATCGATAAATCAAATGAAAATTCTTAAAGCAAAGGGATTGAAGACTGTTAACGAGAATGGTTCTTGAAGTTTTTATAATAATTTCATTTTGTTAAAATTATTGAACTCTAAATATATGGTGATATTTTGACGTCACTGTAACTCACAGAGTCGATGAAAATCCTCACCATACTTTGATTTGCACTTCATGCACTTCCAGGATGCAGGTGTCACTATTTTAGGAACCGTTCCTAGCATAGTGAAGACCTGGAAGAGCACAAATTGTATGGAAGACCTGGACTGGACAAAGATCAAGTAATTTTCAATTTAAACCTTCAATATCATATAATTTTTACTTTGACTTATTGTGATACTACCACATTTGCCAGGTTATTTTGTTCTACTGGAGAAGTCTCCAGCGTTGATGATGACCTCTGGCTCTCATCGAAGGCTTTTTATAATCCAATCATTGAATGTTGTGGAGGCACAGAGCTCTCATCTAGTTACATTATTGGAAACCTTTTGCAACCACAAGCCTTTGGGGCATTTAGCTCTGCCTCAATGGGCACAGGATTTGTTATTCTTAGTGAAAGTGGTCTCCCTTATGTAAGAATTTATTCTTTGGCTACCATACACCTTATAATGAATTATAACTTGCTTCATGTCTTGTTTTAAGGCCTATATTATAATGGTTTCCTTACTCAATTTTTCATGGATTTTTAATCAAAATTTAACACATTCTCCTCAGAACATCTTGGCCAAAGCCCCTAAAGAGTTTTCTCATTATTTTTTTGTTGACAGCCACATGATCATCCATGCATTGGTGAAGTAGGTTTGTTTCCTATTTATATGGGAGCAACGGATAGATTGGTGAATGCTGATCATGAGGAAGTTTACTTCAAGGGTATGCCAAAGTACAAAGGAATGGTAAGCTAGCCTTGTTTTTCGCTTAAATTTTTATAAAAACTGGTCGCATGCAACTCAGATGCAGATTTTTAATTATCTTTAAATAAATTTGGGATTAAGCTATATTATGCTATTTCAACTATCCTTTTGTGTTTTTTTCTGTGTACTGATGTTATAACTTGAACGCGTATCTATTTGGCTTTCTTCAGCTCAGTAGCTGAAATGATTCTATATGCTCTTTCAATGATGTTGAGTTCAAACATCAGAAAGTACGATAGTTTAGACAGTCTACCATTCGATTTGCTGTGAGCTGTTTTCATTTAGGATATTGAAAAGCAGGGTAGCCTTCTCCACTAAGCCAATTGAATTGCTAAAACTAATGACTGACGGAATTCTCTTATGTATGTGTGCACCCTTAATAATATCCAGCAACTTAGGAGACATGGTGATGTAATAAAAAGAACTGTTGGTGGATATCTGATGGTGCAGGGAAGAGCTGATGACACCATGAACCTTGGGGGCATCAAGGTATCTAATTCCTCAAATTTCACCTTCGCGATGTATGGGTTCTTGATCAATTAAGTTTTGATCTGGCTTAAACAACCTCATTCTTCTTAGCTTATTCCATCATTTTGTTTTTCTCATGTTTTTGCTGAGCATTGCTAAACGAGCGAGCATAAATAGCATAAACTGATTCATTATCTGCAGACGAGTTCAGTTGAAATCGAGCGTGTGTGCAACCAGGCTGATGAAAGCATCCTGGAAACCGCTGCAATAAGCTTTGCACCAGAGAATGGTGGTCCTGAGCAACTTTGTGTATTTGTGGTACTGAAAACGGGCTTCAGTATTGGACCAGATGTGCTTAAGATGAAACTCTCAAGAGCCATACAGACCAATCTTAACCCATTGTTCAAGGTTTGCGTTCAAGATTTTCCTTACTTCTTTTTCCCCTTGATGCTCTGTAGGTTATGTTCATTCGTGTAATAGATACATGGGCAGCAATTAATTAGATTCTTGTTTGTCCGACTGCTCATTAAACTAATCTGGAGGCAAAGTCAGAATGCCACTTGAACCATGGCATCACTACAAACTTTATCTGGATGCCTCCTCTTTTTAGCGAATACCATTTTCACCACTTCTCTGAATTCTTGAATCTATCTATTCGGTTGTTCCTTCTACTTTTTCTTAGGTTCTAAACAAATCCATTCAGTCAATCAGCACTCCGACAGTTTTTCGAGTCTTCGCGAGTATAAAATGGTAAGATTCTAACTGATAGAATCCGTGTTTTTTTTCGAGTAGGTGAGCTTTGTGAAGATTGTGGCAGAGTTTCCTCGAACTGCATCAAACAAGTTACTTCGGAGAGTGCTGAGGGATCAATTGAAGCTGAAGCTGCATCAAATGCAGAGTAAAATTTAGGTCCTCTTATTTTGTCACGTTATTCTATTTTTTTTTTTTTTTGATACATGTAAGTCTGTAGATAGTTTCAAAATATTATCATCCATGTTCAAATATTCTGGCATGATTTTTCTTTTTCAATAAGGTATTTATCAACTACTAAATATATTGATTTTGAATCAAATTTTTTTATCTGTAGTGTTATTAGTACAGTTGTATTATAATAGATATATAATACACACACTATTGATCAAGTATGAGTGACATTCCCTACGAGTCTTACATTAAAGACATGTACAATTTTTTGTATTTTTTTTTTTTAAAAAAAAATCGACCTCACTAATGGGATAACGTGGTTTTGGTGGACTTCTTGCAAATCATCCTCAAATATATCAAATTTTTACATAATAAAATAATTGGCCAAAAAATAGTGTTGTTATAATTATTAAATAATATGTTTCATAAAAGTTATATTATTAAGTTTGGGACACTTAGAGTAACTAAATTTTTTTTAGGATAAATTGGTTAAATAACCTCTGTCAACTCTTTTTTTTAAAAAAAAATGACATCCTCAAGTGTATTTGAAATATATACTTGAAGAAGTCATTTTCTTAAAAAACGAGTTGACCGAAGTTAAAAAAATACCTTTTTTTTGTATCATGGTCTGTTTTAATAATTATATATATTAATAAAGTGTTAAATTTTTTTATAAATTACATGTAGCTCAGTGGTTAGAGTCTTTGTTTCTTAATTATCTAGTTGTAAGTTCAATTTTTACTTGGATTTATTTATTTATTTTTTTAATTCATATATCAAAATTGCATTGTAGTCTTTCAATATTTCTTATAATTACATCTTTATCTTTATTTAAATATAAACAAAATGAATTATAAAAAAATATTGTACATATTGTGCGCTAGTTATTTATTAAACTTAGAGACCATTAAAAACTGATTGGTGTCTTGGACTGTTTTATTTAGCCAAAAAAATGCCCCAGCATCTCCTTTTTATTTATCACCACGTTCCTCTCTTCTTCACAGCACCATGTTCTCACGATGTTAACATTTTTGTTTTGCTTTGTTTAGCTTAAGTGGGAAGGAGTAACCTATCCAAATTAATTGTTACTTGATTGGGTTTCCAATATATTTTTCAACGGAGTAACGTATCCAAATTAATTTTTAATTAATTGTGTTTTCAATATTTTTCAATAAAAAAAAAGATTTCAGAATTTGATGTGTGCATATTTTGATGGAGTGAAACTATTTACCTCCATCTTTCGGGAAATTCAATTATTTTGGTTTTCAAACACCAAATTATTGCTTAAGTAAATTTTTTTTTTTAAGAATAGAGGGTATTATGTACAAGATTTAACTGATATATTGTAATAGTCCATTTTTTCATCACCATTGGATTATACTTGTTGGTTTTTTCCATTTTAGTTCTGACATGCTTTACTGCTCTATTCTTTCATCCTCATTGGATTACAGTTTTTGGGTCTGTCAATTTATTTCCTAAACTTTCTGAAAGTATTTCGTGTATGTATTGTTGAACGAGTTTTATACACAGAGATATATGTGTTTGAAAATCTGACAGTAATTATGTTGAGGTTTTCAGTTTTCACATATTAATGTCAACCTTTAGTTTTAAGAGAAAATGTTGGTTTTGAATTGGATGCTATGTTTTTATGTCGCTTCATGTTGCGAGATAATCGAGTATTGTGGTTTTGTACAAACGTACTTGGAATTTTTTAATTGCAAGAAAATTTAAACTTATTTAACTTCATAATGATCATTTAGCTGTCTCAAAAGATCATTTTTCTTAGGTCATACTTTGTCATATGACTACATTGTGAAATTAACAATTTAAAAATTTTTATTTATAATATCTGAGTTCTAATGATTTTATTGTAAAACTAAGAGTAAGTGAAAGAGTGACCAAACACTATAGTTCAGCTAATTGATTTATGTATTCAATGTCAAGATATGTTTGACCATAATTTATGTTAGCTTTGATGGAGTATTAATATATTTCTCTTGCAGATGCTTAAATTTTGAAAAACTCCAGCTATAACCACATTGAAAGACGTCAAATGCTAGCACTGACCGAACGTCAAATGATACATTCTAACCCAAGAACCACGACAATCTTATCCTGCTCGACGTCGATCAAATTATCAGACAAGAAGAATAATGGATTTAACTTCCTCCAATTCTACTTCAAGCCAACATTGTTTGATACATAGTTCAAATTTTATTTATATGGATCCACAAAACACTTACAATATACAAATATTGTTCAACGGCTCAACGAATAAATTGGAGATTGGCCCAGCGTAATAGACGACAATCAATGAATGAGAAAACAAGAAACACGAAATTGGCTCGCCGTCGTGTAACTTATCGGAGAAGGAGACAAAATAATGAAAGCTCAACAATTCCCGATGTGTCTGCTCTTGTGAATATAGATTTAGTTGCAGCAACTAAAAAGATTGATGAATCAACTCATAACATCGGTCAAAATATATAGTAAGTACATTCTACAATATTTTGAATTGTATCCACATGTTAATGTTAAACAATAATTTCTAAATATAATAAATTTAATCAATTGGATGTATAATACGCTACCTCCTAAATAGTTCTCATTCTCAAGTTGTTGATACAACTAGGTGCGCCAAACATGTCGCACAAAGTCAATATCTTATCAAACTTTCACATCAAATTTTGAGCGTAAAAGTACTAGCAAATGTCGACCACCAACATATTTTTTTCATCAGGGTATTCTGTTAATCCAAATATATAGTTGATGTAATATATAAGCTTCACATTTTTCTCCATTATCAATGGCTTTACATGAAAAATAAATAATTCTTACAATAAATGTTTACAAATTAATAAATTAAGGAAATATGATTATTGATAGTTAATTTTTTACATTTGCATATATCATATGAGATGTTATAATCCTACTTGTCTTTTCATCAATTATTATTTTAACAAATTTGTCATCCACTTTTGTTATTACGATTTCCGACATAATTACTTTTGGCAAAAACTTATGTGAGACTGTCTCACAGGTCGTATTTTGTGAGACAGATCTCTTATTTGAGTCATCTATGAAAAAATAATATTTTTATGCTAATAGTATTACTTTTTATTGTGAATATCGGTAGGGTTGACCCGTCTCAAATATGAAGATTCGTGAGACCGTCTCACAAGAGACATACTCATTACTTTTTTACACGTGAAATAAAAAAATACAAATTAATTAAAATTCGAACGTGGAAACTCAATGACTGCACATATATAGTTTATTACTACTGTTTCATTATATTTTTACATGGATATTACAGGTTTGGATTTGTATATAGTTGCTAACATTTCATTTCCTCTCTCAAATTCTCCATTTACTATTCCATAAATTTCATAAAATTACATCAACCATGTTATCGAATATTTTCTTTATCTTTTCTAAATTTTATGCAAAAACATTATTTATTTATATTAATTATTAAAAAATTGAAAGAATAAAAATTTTATTTCAACACATGATGTCTCTACGTATAGTATAAAATATAAAATATGCATGTAAATTGTTCATATTTATTATCTTCTAAAAACCAACTTTTAACTTTATTGTTGAAGAACAATCCCTGCTCCTAAAATTTAGGATATATGATAGAAACATATATTTTGGGATATTTGCAATTTACAAGATATATTATAAAAGATTTTGCAAATATACTATAATCGAAAATAAGGTTTGGAAATAGGATTGAATAATTATTTTCCACTATATTATTCATTGGTAAATTCTTCCATATGCATTTGAAATTTATTCTTTTCAAATTTAATCTAGGCATAATCACAATAATTAATTCCAATGAAATCCATGTCACTACTAACATATAATGAGATCCACGTCCACCTCCACCTCCAAGCCGATATCATAACCTAGCAAGAAATTTCAGTGAATTTCAAATAAATTATCAGTGGTAGTTATCTGACCCATCACTTTGTGTACACTGTCAAGTTCTACTGTTTAATGGTGAAACATCACAATTGTGTTGTCGAAATGGAAATGCGAAGTTGGATCCTATTCAATCTCCAATCAAACTGCAAGAGCTTTACTCTATGAACAATGAAGAAGACAAACATTTCGGCAATTCACAAGGGCATACAACTATGTTTTCTCTTTTACATCGATGGGAGTCAACATAGATCAGTCTTCAGCAACCGGTACAGATGGAATTTACACATTTCGTGTCCATGGGTCAATATATCACTCAATTGGAAGTCTTCTGTCAATGAAAACTATAGGCCATGATACATGCAGATGTGAATTGTAAATACAGATCATGATATAAACATCAAACTTCAAGAAAATCCAGAACTAAGGCGAGAACTCTTGATTAAGATACAAAGCATTCTTGATGAACACAATCCATTTGTGCACGTGTTTCGACAAATTGGCCAACGTGAAGATATACCTAACTATATAAGCTCATCATTAGACATAAAAATGTAAGGTCCAAAATGCGATAACGTAATCCAACTGCATGCAAATCTAGAAAAAATAGAAAATACCTAATTAAATTATTTTAATTTCATTAATTAAATGTGGTAAGCATGTTTACATGTTAAAATTAAGGGTTTCTATTAGAATGCGTAAAACTATGTTTTCAAGGGTTATTCGAGGCACGATTGAGGAACGGAGACCGAGAACTGTAAGGAAAACTATTTTTATTAAATGATTATTTTTAACTATTTAATATATGTCATATTAAATATGAAAATTTATAAAATGATGTCTTTTGAGATGTTTTTACATCCGAGTCGTATTTTTAAACAGGTAATCGATTTTTGACGAAAACAAGGACTTTTTGGAGGTTCGGTTAATATTTTCAAAAACTTTCCTAAATAAGATATTTTCCTACATTATAATACTAAGGTTATTGGGCCTATATTTCTACCCAATTATTTATATCAAAATATATATTTTGTAAACCACAAAACTCTTCAAATCACATGTTTAAAAAACTAGAATCCTAGGGTTTTCTCACCACAACACACGCCCACGTTTTTGAAGCCACTTTCACGTGGGTTTTGAGGGAAGAAAACACAGCAAGGATTCCCTGTCTCTCCATCAACGTTTTTCGCGTCAAGAATTAAATTTTGTGCGTGAAACAAGCAAAGGCATGCCTTAATCTTTTTTTGCTCATCGTTCAACACCACTTACGTATGAAGGAGACGGCCGAAACATAGTTTCCTTGGCAAGGGAGATTTCAATTTTTTTTCTCCATTGTTCTTCGATTTTCTTTCTCGTTCTTCCTTCCAAAAATGATCACCGATTCCCTTGCACTTCAAGATGGGTTTTCGGTGGGGTTTTGACGAGAAAAAAGATTAGAAATTGTCCTCTGTTCATTACGACGTTTCACCGCTTCGATAATCGTATTTGAAAGTTTCAACGCAAAGACACGTTCTAAACCTTTCTATTTGCATCATTCAAACCATATCATGCATGTTTATAATATTTTGAATGAAAAAATTATAATCAATTTTATTAACGTTTTGAAGGATTTATTTTAATGTTTCGAAGTTTTAATGCACTTTTGAGTCACGTTATGATTCCTAGGGACTCGCTGCCATTAAGAGGGAGGAAGATGATGTTTAGAAGTCTTAAATGGAGTCCCATGTAGGGTAGAAAAGGGCTGGAACGAGAGGGGAAAGCATCATGTCTCGTTTAAGGTTTATTGCATGTAAGGGTTCGGTTTTGGCACTTGCGAGGGGAGGCTGCGTGCGGGCTGTCCAGCATGTTGGGTCGATTCATGGTCCTAGAGAGTCCTAGTGTGGTTGTAAACAAGGATAGAACGATAAGGAAACGTTGAGGGCTCGGTTGGGGCCTAGGCAGCACGATTTTGGGGAAATAAAGGGGGAAAGACGGTGCATGGGGGATGTGCACGGGAGATAGTGCGTGAGAGGTCCAGTAGGTCCTAGGAGGGTGTCTAAGGGGCTGGAGTTGGTCTAGCTAGGGGCTGGTCGAAGGTAGCTCGTGGAAGAAAGGGCCGCGATGTGTGAAGGAGGGAAAACGCGGGGTTTGGCTAGTGCTGAGGGAAGAGGCCGGACCATGGTCTTGTGCGGGCTGGACCGTGGTTCTTGAGGGTGGATTATGGTCTAGTAAGTCGTGGTTAGAGTTTGGGAAAAAGTTATTTAGTTTTGAATTAAATCGGGTTACGAAACGGAATTACGGTTTAGCGATTAAGTTGAATAAATCGAAGGGGGGCGAGTTTACGTTTAAGAAAATTATTAGAAGCAAAAAAAAAATAAGGTTATATGATGGTTCGGGATGAGCTCGAGTCAAGAAACACAGGAAAAAGTAAAAATGAGAAGTTCGGGGTCCAGGGGTAAAATGGTCATTTTACGTTCTTAAAATGTTTATGATGAAAATATGATATTTTGCCATATACGCTGAGGCTAAACGATTTTCCCGAAAAATGCTATTTTATGATTTTCTATGGATACGATATTTTATAATAAAAGGAAAAGAAAAAAAAATTGAAGGATGTGAATTGACTGTGACATGGAGGATATGTGGGGGATCCGTTTTAAGAAAGAACTGTTAGCTTACAAATTTAATGGGAATATCGTGATGGAATATACTTTAGAAGGAGCTCGTTAACGAGAAAAGGCCGCAGAGGGAGCCCAATATCGGATTTTCATGTTTGGCCACGGCCTAGTGACGAGAGTTGCTGATTCCCTGCCTCCTGGTACTTGGTGTATATATTGATCAATCGACCAAAGGATGAATGATAAGGGATAAATGATAGTCACTTTTAAGGATCAGACTTCACTAAAATGATTTTGATTAGAGAAATTCTTTATGATATTATGTGCTTAAATAATTTACGAAAAAGTTTATATGTTTACGAGTTTTTATGACAGCTTATTTTATTAAAAGTATTCTTTTAAGAATGCATGTGCATGTATATGTATTACTCGTTACGTATAGTTTGGACGTGCTGAGTCGTTAGACTCACTAGGTTTAAATGGTCACAGGTGAGGTTGATGTTGAGGGAGGCTCGGACGCGTGAATGGATCGGGCATGACAATATACTCCCGAAGACATTACGTTTTCCACAATATTATGATAATTAAATTTTTGATTAATATTTTGAGGATTATTTTAAAGAAAGATTTATAGTTCGTTTTTATAAGTTTAGATGCTGGATTTCGTATGATTGGCGTATGCTTTTATAATTGAAGATTTATGGATTTTTATCGCAAATTCCGATTTTTTTAAATATGGATTCAAGTTTTGGTATGGTTCGGTATTTATGGAAAAAAAATTTTATTATCACTTATTTAGAGTAAGAGGTAAGGGACGTTTCAAGATTATACTGCTTTTTAATTGTTGTTATTCTTTTGCATCGTATTTTTTATTATTCAAGCTTTTATCTTTTTTTAAAAAAATTTCTTTCCTATATTTTTATTCACACCTTGTATTAAATTTATCACATTTTGCTTCAGATGTTTTAATTCTCTTTACATGGTTTAACAAATAGATTCTACATTTTCCTCTGCCATGTTATGTTTGAGTGTCATTCATGTTGGATTTGATCATTTAGTGAATTGATTTTGTTTTAAATTTTTTTCCTCCAATCCTTTTTTTTTCTTTGCAATTTTTTTAACCAAAGCTCGATGTATCTAATAACCTTATGACACCAAAGTTGGTCTCACTTAATTTGTGCAGTAAATTTTCTACATCAAGTGCTAGGTACAAACTATCAAGTACACTCTTCCATCAAACTTCAAGATATTGAAGGTGTTTTCCACATCAATTTCACTCTTCTAATGTATATGACTTGCGCATGTATCAAATAGCAAATATGTACCTTGATATAATTTCAAGTCGTGTATTTCGGTTGCATTATATATTTCGTGTCATTCAAAAGCATACAAATAAAATTCCATCGTATCTTGAAATCTCTGTGAAAAAATACACGTTTCACCTTTGGAGATTCTTTTTTGAATGACAAATATTCAATTCAAATGATAAAATCGCTTTTCGTTTTTTCATTTTTCATCTTTCGGGATTTTAGCTTCTTTTTTTTTGGTGGGATTAATGCTTGATGTTTGGATGACGACTTTCAAAACCTCAACTAGAGTTTGTAACACATCAGGTTTCTCAATTTATTTATATTTTTTTCTGATGGTTTTGCATCATTTTATTATTATATGATGCTATCTCATATTGTGCAGTGTTATTAACTCCTTTTTCATGCAACTTTGATATTCAATCTTATGTGTGTGCAGATTCTACTGTTTTTTTTCTTATGAAATTGTGTATTTAAATTATGTTCGTTGTGCTTTGATTCCTGTTGATTACTAGGTTTTTATGAAATTTTTACCAACACATTGCTTTCAAATAAATTGAGTGCAGATATACGGTGAGGCGTAAGAAACATTGCCCTCCTTGATAAATTATTTCACCTTAATGCTTTTCTAGCTGCCTTTCGAGAATTTTAGTCGACGCTGTGAAGGTATGATATGCATATTGTGATATACCTTCTCTCACATTTTAAAAATTAAATATTTAAAATGAATTTATAATGGTCTTACAATGAACTTCTATAACAACTTGGGTTAATCATTTTCGTAAAACGAGGACGAATACGAAGTAGTTATTATAAGGACTCATTGTGCTGTCACGTAGGCGCGGGCCCGGGCTCGGGGTGTAACAGAATGGTATCAGAGCCAGGTTACCAGCAAGCAACACCGGGAAATAAGTGTTATGCGGGGTAAAGTGTTACGTGCACGGGAGATACCTCTTGAACCTGCGTGGCAAAGTGCTACATGACGGGAGCCACATCTAGATTCTCGGCGCTGGTGGATCGAAGGGTCAGGCCGCGACGAGGACGTTGCATTCTAAATGAGGGGTGATTGTGATATCTCTTGTCCCACATCTTAAAAATTAAAGATTTAAAATGGGCTTACAATGGACTTCTATAGCAACTTGGGTTAATCATTTTCGTAAAGCGAGGACGAATACGAAGTAGTTGCTATAGGGGCCCATTGTGCAGTCATGCATGCGCGTGCCCGGGCTCGGGCGTGACACATACTGTGTGAATGCTTAACACAACATGTCTTTTATCAACTTTATCAAGTCACAAGATGCATCATATTTAATTGTTTTAAGTGTATCCATTAGGAAACAAATGCATTTTCTGAGTCGCAAACCACAAGAGTTGTGATTGTCTGACCTATCATGAAACTACTTTTTGTCTCATTGATTTTATAATGAACTAACTAATGAAGAGTTAGTTCACTAATCATGGGATTGTGAGTAAGTTACTCTGTAAAACTCTTCTTTGTGATGGTGAATTAATCTACCTTGATCAAGTGGATGTAGGATCACATTTATCCAAACCACTGTCGTCTTTATATTTGCACACGAGAAAACACCAACTCTAAAACACCTAACACTCAGATCAAGAACTTAGCACTTTCATACACTGATTCTTGCAATACATATAAAAATATTCACAACTCAACGAAGTACTTTCACAATACAATTTTATTTACAAATATTTAACACTCAATATTCATATATTTCGTTATACACATGCAACGTATGTGCCTTGTTGTTAGTGTATAATAATAAGTGATATTCATAGTCACCAAATATATGTTTCATATTCTGGCAATACTTAAATAATTGTTAAGTAAATTGATTATTTTTATGGATTTTTATTCTTGCCTCTAAATAGATTTATTTATTTTTATCTACTCAAATAACATGAAACCAGATTCAAAAATACAATTTTAAACATTATACCAATCTAATTACACTTTATAAAAAAAAAAAAAAAACTAATATGATTCAAATCATATAGTTTTAGCCATTAAATGTTGATATATTGTACCTTTATTTAAGTAATGTATATTTTAGCAAATAAAAATATTAAGGGCTAATATAACAAAATTTTAGTGATTTACATCATTATTAGATAAGTACTATTTAGAAAATAAAAATATACACGGAATAGATTTGTGAAAAAAAGTTACTTTAGTGAGCCATACATAGGAAGTAATTCGTAACGAGCGGATGATTGTATATGACCTCAACAAAAATGAGCCAAACATAGAATGACAATGATACTAGAATCTACACACAACTTATCCTACACACCAAGGTATACCAAATTCTTTCCTGTATATAAATGTGACTCTGTTCTGTTGAAAGGAAAAATACAAAGAATTGATGGCATCAGGTGACAAACAAGTGAAGCCAGGTCAAGAATATTAACTTGTACATAAGTCATGCACATTTCCTCGACGGAGCATACCATACTGTCAACCAATTTCTAAGGAAACGATGATATGAAAGGTTTTTACAGCACTAGAAAGTGCAGGAGCCGCCAAACTATACACTTATACAGGTACTCTTTTTCCACGTTGACGATCAAAGAACTGCAAAGAACACACAATTCCAAATATCAGGATAACGAAAACGAGCATGAGCAGGTCTATTTCATACATAGTCTAACGCTCAATATAGGTGAAAAGGCAAAAGAAAGAGAAATGGTTTAAACCCTTGTTACTTTATTTAGGATCAAGTCTAATGGCAGAATCATTCTATCACAAGTAATTCACTCTTTTAAATGGACTACATAACCATAAAATATATCCGTAGGTAGCATGATATCTCTAAATAAACAAGTGATAAGGTTCTTTTTCCACTAGTCACGTAGTTTCACTTGGAAGACGTTTAATTCCTTGATATAATTCAGCATTATTCCAAGGCTTCATCTTTGAGGAATTTCAAATGGAAGGTCGTAAATTAGTAAATTAACCATATTAATATTCAAGGGCAGAATACCAATTGTTCAATCAATAAAATAAAAATAACTACCGAATTTGATACCACAAATCAGATTTCGAATATGATCTTCATTGTTCAATTAATACATCACAGCTCCTAGTAACATGGAAGAATTCCAGCCAAACATGCGGAGCACTCTATGCAAGGAGACCACGAAAACTTAACACAACATTCACACACCAGACAATGTCCTAGGCTAGAGCCATGAGCAATATTGACCATCCATCCAACCATAAAAAATGGTCGGAATCCTTCTATGTGATCCTTTATTAGTTACTAGCATTAAAGCCATAATTATTTCTGCATTTGATAAGAAAATAATACTAATAACAAGGAAAACAAGCATACCGATCTAACAAGAGGCTGCTGGAAAATCCAACCTATAATAGGTATCTTCTGCAGAAAAACAGCCAAAGTTGGCCAAAATCCGCTGCAAATACATGATAAATACCAAATCAAGAAGGGGAAGATGGAGACTAACAATAGTTAAAACAATGATCATCTCGTATTTTGAGAAGTAGTGCACCTAAAGAGTACAACGAAACCATATGCCTCCAGGATCATCCCTAGTACGGCCCATCCAATTATAACAAGAACGAAGCCAGCACCAAATGAAACTGTTCCCTATAGAAAATGTAATACGAGATGAGACAAAAATCCATATGAATGGCAAGTCATTTATAAGCCAAGTGAACCTTAAAATTTGAACGTTTCATGAAGAATTGTGCAGACGACTTTAGTCCAATGGTTAATGCCACCCCTGAGATGAAGAGGACCTGTTGAATTAAACAAGACAGCTAGTGGAAAATGAGACATGAAAAGAATAATTGGGAAACACCTATTCAACCATTAGAATTATAAACTTACGTTTCCTATTGCCAGCAGTCCCTTATCGAAAAAGAAAATTATCCCCAGAAATGAAAAGAACACTCCAAAACAAGTCAAACCGATTCCAATTTCTGTTTCATCAAAACAGAGTAAAAAAGAACAAGAGCAAGTCCGTTATTTTCATACTCTCAAATTAAAACCACCTCCAGAACATCAGGAGATCAAAATTTGGCAAAACGAAGGATGAAACTCAAATGCCACTATCTATGCAAATAAACAAAGTTGATAAACAAATACACAATAGCTTGATTACTTACGTAAAAATGAATAATGTTGGTTTACGATTAAATCTGAGGCACCCTCAATTTATTTCTGCAATGTTATCGAAGATTTAAAGCAGAAATTTAATCCAAATAACTAGTTTGATCTATAAACCAAAATTCTCGTTGCTGCACAGCATAGAAACAGGCAAAAATCAACGACTTTTCGTCACCACCAAAAAATCCGCAAAATGCCTATAAACACATGCTTGCACACGATGCACCAACACGCACGAACAACAATCACATAAAACAATCATTAAAAAGAACAAATAAAAAGGAATGAAGATGCGAGGATGAAATCAACTCACTTTTCCGGTCGTTCATCTCGAAGGCCATCGTCTTCGCTGATTCAGATTCGAGCACAGCACGCCACAATGCTCAACTCAAAAAATAATCTGCTATACGAACGGTTTCAACAAGATCAATCCCCGCTTTAACAGAAACTCAAAATCAATGAAAAATGAAGAAAACCATAACATTTACTGTCGCGACAAATCTGAAGCTCCCTTGTTTGTTCTACAGGAGAAGGGGAAGAAAAAATAATAACTGTCCATTTGAGGAAATGATTCGACTCTAGGCATTAGACTGTACTGAACCACCGGTTCGAGTTAAAAAAAACTCGGTCCTTAATCTAATCGTATCCATGAACCGTCGATTACGATTTTGTTAGATTAATTTATTTAAAAATAAAAACTAAAAATTTATTGTTAAAAAATGGGGAAAAAGTCTGAAACGTGCTGAATATATATATATTTTTTCTTTCTATAAATTAGTGATAAAATCAGTCAAATAATGAAATTATATAGATATATTTGTTTGATTAGTATATATTAGTTGCCAATGCGTAATATATTAAAAATTATATCATGACACTCTCGTTAGATAATTATTTACGTAACTACTACTTCGTTGAATATTTCATTTTGCAATATGGTTGCATGAAAAATTCATTGAGAGTCTGGTGTTGTCTCGTTAAAACCTTAATAATAAAACCTAATGAGAAACTTGAACGAAGGAAAAAAAAAGTACAAAATAAATATTTCTCCTTGTGTGTTCTTTTGACGATGGATGCGTCTCATTAAAACCTTACAAAAAAAACCCAATAGGACAATAACTTTGTAACGCCCGAAACCCCGAACACACTAACCACATGCATGCATGAAAATTTATTTGAAATTATTTAAATGAGTGGTCTATAAGCATGTTTAAGTATTTACATGGTTTAATGATTATTTAATCGAATGTTATGAATGTGAACTGTCTGTAGTCGAATACGCGATGTACGGAAAAGGCGAGAGAACTGGGGATGATTTTGATAAAGTTTCTACTTTTAGAAAGTTATAAATAGAAACTCTGTATTTAATAAGTCTAAATTAAGAAAGCGACAATCTATTTATGGTAAGGG
The DNA here is from genome assembly GCF_012295235.1 of Primulina huaijiensis. NCBI lineage: Eukaryota > Viridiplantae > Streptophyta > Magnoliopsida > Lamiales > Gesneriaceae > Primulina > Primulina huaijiensis. Next base: position 17,332,830 of record NC_133312.1, read on the forward strand.
ACGAACTTAATCGGTAACGAAATTTTGTTAGGAAATAAGGAGTTTCGGACATATGATACTAGAAACGAGTGGCACCAAATATTTCTTAATATTGTTGGGACTTTTTAATGAACAAATTAAGTATTTAGTTAATTCTTTAATTTGGCCAAGATTAGCAAGAAATTAATTAATTAATTTGGGCCCTTTAGGAAAACTAAAGCTCATTAAGAACTAATTAAATAGAATCCTACCCTATCACAAATCCTCATTCACGCCACTCACCTTGCCGCACACACTAGGACTCCTAGACGTGGCCGAACCATAGGGGGGAGGAAGGAAGGAAAAAATTGCATCCCGTTCGTCTCTCGTCGCGACGTTTCTCGTAGCTTGTAAGAATAAAGGATCAAGACATGTTTTCAAAATTTTTTTCAAGCACCATTCAATCCATATTATTGCATGTATGCTGATGTGTGTGAAAAATTTATAAAAGTGATTGTTTTTAAGCTCATGCATGTGTATCTCATGTTTCCATAAAAGATTGTTGATGTTTATTGAAAACTGTTGAGGGAAGGATGCAACCCAAGCTATTCAAGGGCTGGTCTAAATGTTAGGAAGAGGATTGAAGGGACAAAAATGTGAACGAAACAGCCGCAAGGGGGGTGTGCACTGCTTTGGAGAATCAAACGGCCATGGGGGGTGCATGGGACCCTAGCCATGGTCTGGAAGGGAGGATAAAGGTCTTAGGAAGGTCTAGGGGCTAGGTACGTGCCTTAAGGACCTGGTGAGGGGCTGGTATGGGCCAAGGGCTGGGATAGCAGCTGGTGCGCGAGGAAGCCAAGGTGAGCATAAGGATGCGTTTTACGTGTTGATGCATGAGCTTCAGGGCCTTGAGCGTCGGGTCTGTGTAAAAAAAGGCCCGACCATGGTCTTATTTATTGTCTAAGGAAGTTCTAGGGCCTAGTTCGAGGTCGTTTCGAGCCGTGGTCCGTTCGAGGTCGTAAATTGTCTGAACGTGTCAAAATAGGACCTAAGTGAGCCTAGGTTAAATTCTAAATCCATGTTTTCGGTTTTGGATTGGGCTTGGAGACTTCCAGCAGCTTAAATGGTGTCTTAGGATTTTAATAAAGGTCTGATCTTGTGTTGGTTTGAGTCAGAAGGGTAGTTTGGTAATTGTTTTTGCCAAAAAGCGAAAACAGTGGTAAACGAGCCATCCGGTAAGCGAATCGAGTCGTTTTTGAAACGTAGGTCCTAAGATGGAATTTCCAGCAAGTTACTGGATATTTTTGGGCGTTTTTAAAGTTTTTAAATCGAGTTGTCTCCTTGAGTCAGAGTTTAAGGTCGTCCGGGTACGTATAACGTTGAAGCGTGTGCGGTCGATTCGAGGAAAGTCGAGGGCAGTTTGAAACATCCTAAAACAATTCCACATCATGAAAAATGTTATTTTTAGAAGTTTTAAAGTGTATGCATGATATATACTATTTTTAGAAGTTTTAACGTATTTGCATGTATATGTTTTTTTAGAAGTCTCAACTTATACGAATGATATAAGCCATTTTTGGAAGTTTTAAAGAATATGGAAAGTTATGAATGTTTTATGAAACGATAAAGCAAAGGAAAATATTTTTGAAGAATGTGAATCGATTATAACGAAAAAGTAGTAATGGATCCGTTGCAAATGAAAACAGTTAACTTGCAATGGAAAGGGAGTGAACCGTCGAAAACGAGGGCGAGAATCTCAATGATAATGGATCCGTTGAAGAAGTGAACGGTGAAGTTATTTTTATGATAGTCGGTGGGATCGTCGAAAAAGTGGACGTTGAACCCAACAGCCTAGTGATATATGGTTTATAGATTGATCAATCGAATGAATGTTGTCACTTTCGAGGATCGTACTTCACATAAAAAGGATAATTTTAAATGAAAAATGTTCATATCTAGGCATGATTTCAAAAGTTGCATATGTTGAAGGTCTCATAAATGCATGAAAAAAATCTATTTTTAGTAAAAGTAATTTTATGCATTTGGTTGTATATCTACGTATTTGATATATTAGGTTTGAGTATGATGAGTCATTAGACTCACTAGGTTTGAATGGTTGCAGATAATGAAGATATTGAGTCGTGAGGTGCGGACTATCGAGTCATCCGGGAGACGCAGTGCATATCCGAGAACCTAGAAATTCCGCATATGTTATAGACTTTTGATGATTTTATGGATTATCGCTTTTATTTTGAGACTGTTAGGGTGCTAGAAATTCTTGTTATGAAAAACTGCTGAGAAAATTCATAAGCAAATCATAGAGAATTATCTGAACTACTTTTCATGTTGCAAGCATGAAACATCCCTCACTCTTACTAAAATTAAATAATACTAGAATTTTTTTTTATAACTCTCGAAAATTACTCTTCATTGAAAATAATTAATTAAAGGTTCAACTTGGGAAAAGTGCTAAATGAAAAGCTAGTTTGATATCATATCCAAATAAATTTCAAAGTGTAAAAAAAATAACTCGAATATCCATAAAATCAAGTATTAAAAACTCCTAAAAAAAATTTAACTTTCATTAAATCCTTTAAAATAAAGTGGAAACGAGAGGTCTTCGGGTGTGTACTGTCCAGCCTAGTCTGTTCAAGAGCCGGAGGCAGCTTTTCAATTATAGTCGTAACTTGGAAGGTTTCACTCAGCACCATGCCCTCCGCATGATAATCATGTAGGATGAGTTCCTGAACCTAATTGATCTGTGTTCTGGAGTCGACCATCTTGTAGTCCTAGAATCGACCAACAATACATTTCTTGGCCCTGACATCATCGTTTTTGTATTTCGGATCCAGAGACTGCCACAATTCTCGAGCCTTCTTTATTTCACTATACACAATGTGAAGCGAAACGGCCAAATCATTCATTATGTAATTTCTCAACAAGAAATTTGAATGGTGTCATGTATCAATAGCATTAGCAGTCTACACATCTCCGTCAACCTCAGCTGGTTTGGTAGCATCCTCGGTGAGGAACCTTGCTAGATTCAAGGTGATGAGATAGAAGAACATCTTTTGTCGTCACATTTTGAAATTCGAGACGTCGAATTTCTCCGGATTATCGGCATGGCTCACAGGCATTGAAACGTCAACTACTTAAAATGCTACTAGAAATTTTTTTTTTAAAAATCATTTTTGAAACTTGGAACTTTAAGCATGCATGCAATACCACTGCAAATTTCCCATTTTAAAATAATAGTAATTCACTAACAAATAAAAATATTGCAGTTAAAATATATGATAAATCACCAACCCTAGGCTTACGTTTTAAATATAAAACAAATATGAAAGGAGTAAAAATTATGTCAAACATCAACATAATAAAAAGACATAATATGAAAAATATCCAAAATCACTCGTACCCTATAAACATGATGTGCGGAAAATACGATCCTCGGGTTCGCGTGCGAACATCCAACTCCGCCTACTCCGTCTTCGGCACTTCCAATCTCTTAATCAATATGCTCATTTGCATCATTCACATCTAGTAAGTCTAAAGACTCAACAAACCTGTAACATTATAACGAATGCATATACATAACAAGAAACAGTGAAAAGTACTGTAATAAAAATACGTTTTAGAACTTAAAAGCGTAAACGTAAAGATACCGTAAAAGCATAACGTGTCAAAACATCTCATCATATCATCATATACTTGTTCATTTTCTATAATCGAATTCAGTTCGTTAGTTGTGACTTTTGTATCAGCTCTATCGCATCAGCTCTATTCGATGGATCCATCTACTTATAATTATGGTACCCGGCGGCGGGGACATCAGCGACAGTATTACCCATCTACTGAGCCTTGGCCTTACAGCTCATCGTATACATATAATCTTCAGTCACAACAACTCTCATCCTTCAAAAATATCATCATTTTTATCACTTATAAAAACATGCATAAACGTAATTTTCCTTGAAACCAAGCATGCAACGTATTTTTCATATTTACCAAAAACGTCATATACGTGATACATAAACATTGAAAAACATGACAAATTTGTGATCAGGGCGCTTCCAACACAAAAAACTCTACCCGGGTGCAAAATGACCGTTTTGTCCCTAGAAACGCTAAATGACCATTTTACCCCTGGACCTAAAAATTTCGACCCGTAGCCAACCAAACTCCTTAAACACCTCAAAACATAATTGTAAGCGTTTCTTAGATGTAAAATCTAGCTCGTTCCAAAATTTATACTATTCGTTTTAAAACTTGGACCGGGGTACCGATTTTAACCCGAATCAACCCGTATTTCAACCAAATTTTTCCCAAATTAAACCATGACTTATCAACACCTAACCATCCCATTTAAACATCAATACCAGACCACTTAAAACCCCTAGACCCACTTGGACACGCTCTGAATTTTCTGCACACTTTGGCCCTAAACCTTGTCCACTTCTAAGCCTTTGGCTCGACCCTAGCCCAAACCAGACCAGCCCCTACTCGAACCAGACCTCTTAGGACCTTAACCAGACCATCTTGGACCATCCTAACCCTGGACAACCAGCCCATGCACAGCCCATGTCCTGGCCCCCTCTAGATCGAGCCCTATATCTACCCAAACGCGACCAACTCGTCGGCCACCCCTTGCTGCACCATACCAGGCACATCTTAACCCATCTAGGGCCTCGACACGAGCCTCCTAAACCCTCTGGACACAGCCCATAAGCCGCAAGTACAGCCCATCGATCACCTAAGCCATACGCTCCCAAAACCGCAAACAACCCAAACCATGAGGAATTAGTTCGGCCCCATTGTGCTGTCACATCAGACCTGTTCGAACCACTCCTAGGACACATATACACTCATGGATCATGCCCCTTCAAGCATGGAACCTGGCAGCCCCTTTAAACATTAAAGAACACATGAATTACCTCAAGAAAATCAATATTTCTCATGCCAAACCCATAAAAACGTGAATAAATCATTAAATAACATATTTTTCATGCAAGATCATTCAAAATATTTAATATGATGTGAATGATGAGAAAAGAAAGGTATTAGACATGCCTTTGCGTCTAAATGCACGAAAAACCGCACAAACGAGACGTAGAGCGTGAACCGGAGAAGCAGAGAGGGATTTTCTTTGAAAACTTGAGGGAAAACTTTAAGTGGCTGCTGGTGTAACTTGAAGAAAAGCTGCTGGAGAAAGTTGGAGGGGTGGTTGTGTGATGTGAAGTAGGGTTAGGGTTGGGTGATGGTGATTAGGTGATATAATTATGCACTAATAGGCTTTTAATAAAAATTAAATGGGTAAAAATGATTTTAAGATCATTAAGCAATAAAATAATCTCATTAATCTCAAAACACTCCCGAAAAATATTTTGTTTAGGTACGTTTTTTAAAATGTTGTCCAAATCTATAAAATTTGCGTACCGGTTTAAAATACGGTTCGACGAGTAAAAATACTCAACCAAGGCCCATTTTCGAAATTCTCCTTTAAATACACCTTAAATTAAATAATTACAATTAATTATTCAATAAAAATATTTTTCCTGATTATCCCCCAGTCTCCGTTACTCGTTCGAGCGCGAAATGCAATTTAACACCCTAATGCATGAAACTTTAAATAACCAATGAATTAGAACACATATTTATGCAATAAACATGCATTTGATGCATTAAAACAATTTAATAAAATATATAAGAAATTTGATAACTTCCATGCATGTGGTTCATGTGGACTTTCAAATTTTCGGGACGTTACAGCATTGTAGTAGCAAGAGCAGTGACATTGATAACTGGGGAGTGACGTCTGGCACATTCGAGTCATTCAAATCAGTAGTCATATCTGAAACAAATCACTTAATGAGTATAACAAATCTATTTTAAAATTGTTAGACAAAATGTAAAAACGAAAAAAAATGTGGACTATTATGCAGAATTATTAAATAGCAAAGAAAATGATATATAAATCCTAAGTAGATAAAACGAATTGAAAATTAGAAACCAAATTGAGGTCTGTAACAAGTAAAGTTTCCTTAAAATAGAAATGTCCCCTCCAGTGATGCTTCGAAAATTAAGACGGACAACTGTTTCTCAAGATACAACGACTAAACATGTAGCAACCTAGCACAAAGTTACTACACTGGCGAACTGAAGTACCTAAACTTTATCACGGAAACTGGGGTAGCATAAGTAAACGAGAAGAAGGAATGACGAATTTGTTGTTGCGTGTTTTGAGGTATGTGGACACCTGCACAAGATCCATGCAAATTGTCACAAGATGCGAATCTGAAAGGCCAAAAGTTGAACAGTCGAAGCATCAACAGACATCCAGATGAAAGGCCACATTCGGAAGGTTAAGCCAGGGCATGTGGAATGTCTCATTTGGAATGGAAAATAAAATAAATAGAAAAAGTCGGGTTAGCCTAGGTGGGCAATTTTTGTCTTGATCGATCCGACATTCGACGCACCAAGTCAGACCTTTTCAATGCAAATCGGGCCTTTGACTTGCACCTCCTAGCTAGTCAATGTTACACTTTCATAAAGTGTGACTCAATATAAATTCACTCATACCAACTTTATCTTCCTATGTGTCATTCTATACTTACAACATCCAAATAATATTTTATTGTCTAATTTCTGTACATACAAAACGGAAAGTCCAATAAGGCCAATATATATTATATATATAATCCAACACAAATCACCTATGAAACATCATATATATTAACCTGAGTCCTATCCTAAGGATCCAAACGGTGTCAAAATATATTATTCACTAACTTTGTTGGGTTATCGACCGGCTCTCTCTTATTGAACGGTAATAAGTTCATTGTCATTCAGCTTAGTTGGAAGGCATATGCCCTGGTAAGACCGAGCCATATATAAATGTGTATGGTGAGTGTACTTAAAAATAAATAAAAGCTCAAATAGTAAATATTTTGGCCCTTCCCAAATTTTCCTTGAATAGAGGCTCTCCAGCATAGGGGTAAACGAACTGAATCAAATCAAATACGACAAAAATTTGATGTTGAAATTCGACTCGAATTAGTTTTATTTGAGTTTCCACTTGATTTGAAATTCGAACCTTTTGAAACTTTTGAGTCGAATTCGGTTCGAATTAAATCTCGAGTTCGACTCGAAAGATTCGAACATGTTAACGAATTATTCGAACCATTGCTCGAAAATATGTAACGCCCGAAAAATCAGTCCACGTAAACCGCATGCATGCAAATGAATTAAATTACATAATTGTTTTATTTAATTGATTTTTAATACTTGCATGATACATATTATATGATTAAAGGTATGATTGCATGATTAAATGATTTTATAGCATGATTTCATAAGAATAGTAGATTTTATCCAAAAATTCGATAATAGGCAGGGGAAAGGAGACTGAGGACGACCAAGACAAAATGAATATTTTTTATTAGATATTTTCAAGGCTTCTTAATATGATTAAATATGATTAAAATTTTCTAAAAATGTTAGAGTTCAAATTATTTTATGAGAAGGACTCGATTTTATCTGAAAAGCCGGTTTTGGGCAAACAAAGGACTTTTAAAATATCAAATGCATTATTTTTTAAAACTAAATTTTATAACTTCTATTTTTCAATTAAATAAGAGTTATTGGGCTCAATTTAACTAATTTGAGTATGCCCAATTGCTCCTACACTTGAAGGCCCAAAACCTAAGCCCATTAACATGCAAATTAAAAACTACAAAATAAAAAAGCTAGGTCATTTGAATCACCATTCAGCAGATTTTCACACACTTTACACACACAAAAATTCAAAAAAAAGCTTAGGGGAAGAAAGCTAGGGTACTTCTTCGCCCGTTCGTCCCTTCTCGTGCCCCTCGCCGAAGATCATGTATTCGAGCGTTTTAAAACACGTATACATGTTTTCTAGACCTTTTACGCAACATTCAAATCATATTATGTATGTTTTAATTATGTTTGCATGAAAATTATGGGAGTTTAGTTGATAAACGTTTTGATGATTATTTGTAAAATTTTGAAAGTTTTTACGTAAATATGAGCGGGTTATGATTTCCAACAAGTATGCTGCCAACATAAGATGTTTTATTGGATATAACATGGATGATTTAAGGTAGGACTGATGGCTGGAGTCGAGCTTGGCTAGCTAAGAGAAGTCCTAGGTTTTTATGGGTTTCTACGGTGGCAAGGCTACGGCTAAGGGATGGGTGCTGCTTGCGGCTCGGCCAGGGCTGGTTGGGGTTCGGTGTGAGTCACGGTTCATAGTCTGGGAGGGTCCTAGTAGGGCTGGGACCCGTGGTTCGCTGTTACGGTCCCATGTGCATGGATCGCGAGCCGCGATCTGTGCTGCGTGAGGGTCAGGGCATGGTCTAAGCTGGTCCAGTAGAGTCTAGGGAGGATGGTCTAAGGTCCCGTCAGGGGCTGGTGCAGGCCAACTCGACGTTGGTTGAGCATAACGTGAGGGAACTTGCGCGGCATGTTCTGTGCGTGGGCTGGGGGGCTCATGCGTCGTTCAGGGGGGTTCGGTTGGGTCCTTAGGAGGTCTGGTCAGGTGATAGCTCTAGGTGGCTCGACCATGATCCAAGAAAAATTGAGGGTTGGCTCGGAGGGTTAGCGAGAGTTCGAATTTAGGGCTAGGGAAAGTAAAGGGGTCGAACTATGGTCCCCGAGGGTCGGTTCATGGTTTACGAGTGTATTTTAGGTATAAAAAGTCTATATTTAAAATTCAGAAAGAAAACATTAAATTAATTCGGGAATAAAACATTTTACGAACTGGCAATTAAAGAATTAAATCGAAATCCTCGAATTTACGTAAAATAAAAATATCAAAAAAAATTCAATTTAAGCTTAAATAATTATTTGGGATGGTCTAGAGTCAATATAAATAAGAAAAAGTCAAAATCAAGAAATTTTACGTTTAGGGGCAAAACGGCCATTTTACACCTGAGTAGTAAGAAAAGGCTTGCAGCATCTCGAAGGGTCATAACGCATGTTAAATGTTATATTATGATGATTTTTATGAAAATATGATATTTTATGATTTATGGTAAAGCTGTGCAATTTTTACTGTTAAACTGCTATTTTTGGAAAGTCATGTTATTTTATGATTTAAAAAGGAAAAATGAAAAATATTTTTGAGGCATGTGAACTGACTGTAACAAATGATATAGAGGATACGTGAGAGATCCATTTAAGAAAGAACGGTTAACTTACAATTTTATGGGAATGTCGTGAGGGAAAAGGCTCCAGAAGGAGCCCGTGTACGGGACAAGGTCTCAGAGGGAGCCCGACGATTGTATTTCCATGACGGTGTCTAGTGCCCGTCCCCATGCGCAATTGTGAGCTAAAACTGATCAATCGACCAGAGGATAAAAGGCTAGTCACTTTCAAGTATCAAGCTTCACCTAAAATGATAAACGATTTAAAGCTTTACAATTTACGATTTACGATTTTTTTATGCTTAAAAGTTATTTTAAATGCTTTTGCTTGTATATGTATTATTTGTTACTCACGTTTAGAACGTATTGAGTCATTAGACTTACTAAGTTTGAATGTTGCAGGTGATGATATTTAGGGAGACGCTGACGCTTGAGTGGATCGAGTCCGGCAGTACACTCCCGAGGGACATTTAGTTTCCGCATCAACTTGATAGATAAAAAATTTAAAAGATTTTTGTTAACGAATTTATTAGAGACTTTTTATGCTTTATCTTGATGTTAATGATCTTTTTAAATGTCGACGTATGATTTTTAGATAGTTGACGATTTAAGAATTTTCATGCACTTGAGATTTTATATATTAAATTAATTTGATTTATGAAAAAATTAAGTGGTTTTAATTGTCAATTTTCGAGTTTATATTTTAAAAAAAATACATTTAGAATAGGACGTTTCAAAATATGTATCCGAAAAACTCGAAATTTATTTATTTAATATATAATTATGTTATATTAATGAAATATTAATGCTCATCAAAAGCTCGTAAACTAATAAAATAATTTGAGCTTGAATTCTGCTCGAAAAAAATGAACACGTTCGAACTGACTCAGTTTATTTACACCCTACTCTAGCTAAACCATGTCATCTGCTTTATATCTTGCATATGAGTTGACTTGAACATGCTCCAGAAAAAGAAAAATTAGTTCACAAATCAAACAGCTCACTACTTTCTAAACATTGCCTTGGCCAGTCAAGTTTCAAATACTATGTTCGCAAAACAAATGCGGATAGATAACAAAACAAGTAAAAAAAAAAAGGTTGCAAGATATATATATCAAACAGTAGCGTAACGCAAAAATAATCCAGGAATGATGTGAAGAATATCAATCAGTCCCATCCATTATTTATAGATACAAATATATTTCGATACAACAACGGGCTGGTGGTTTGAACCAGTCACCTCCCCCTGACGAGGAGAGACCACAAAACAATTTGCGCTCCAGCCCTTAGATTTTTATAGGATCTGCACAAAGAAACAAGGCATTCAACACTTTTAGGCATATAAACCACCAGAAAGAAGAATCTTTATTAAGTAATTTTGTTATTTTTCAAGTTTCTTCCTTGTTCCTAACTATTCAAACGCATTGAATTGAATTCTGTTTGTTTCTTAATGAATTATAAACAAAAGTACATAACTAAAAAAAGGATTATCATCTCTACTGAACTTTTCTTTTTCTCATACATGCTAATCAATGAAAGTAGAAACATAAAGGAACCTTATTACCATTTAAGATCGGTAAACTAGTAAAAGAATAATATAGAACCAAAATTATTTAGTTGATGAGATCATTTTCTTGAAAAAAGAGTTTGACCAAAATTATTTAACTAATTTCCACTTAAATCAACTCCATAGATCAATCCAAACCATAATCCCAGCAATCCACAAAGACTAAAATACTCAATCTTATGTGGAGCAATAAAAAGCATATAACGTAAAATTAAAGATAGAATCTTCAGTAACCTCCTCTATACATTAAATGCGAATTTCACCTCAAATCGAAGCATCCAAGAAAGCTAATGAATCTCTCAATCCTCTGGTCTTGCAGCTTTTCACAGTCTCAAAATCTTTAGCCGGAAGCTTCTGGGACAGAACACCCACATGAAACTCAATCATATCATTCTTTTCATCAACATCGATTCCATCTACAGACACCCAGAAGAACAATTTCTTGGCCTGAATGCCTGAAACCCCAGACACCGTCCCGTATCCCAGCTTCCCTTTGACGATTTTATCATAGTAAACAGTCTGACCACCAAAGTTAACATAACAAGGGTTTGAACTGAGCTCTATCGTGAAGGAATTTTCCGCGTTTGAAAGGGAATACGACTTGATGTCGCTTGGTAGGAGTCCCTTCGGAAGGTTGTACAAAGGGAGGAGATCGTGGACATCTGTTTCGGTAAAAGAGAAGCGGATTAGACAGAGGATCAAGAGAGAGATCAGTGCGAATTCGTGTTGGGATTTGGAAGGAATCGCCATTGCTGAGACTCTGAGAGAGAGAGAGAGAGCTCTTACAGGAGAGACCAGAAAGGCGTTGGATGAAGTTGATTTGAAGGATGCTTGACGTTTTTGTTTACCCGAGATATTTGTAGATAAGCCGGTTTGGGAGTCATTACACCTTGACAAGGGTTGGGTTTGGAACCGGCTATCTTGGTTAAAGTCCGATTAATCGTCAATTTCGAGTCCAATTCGACTTTTTTATTTTTCGAAAAGAAAATACTTTTTTTTAGATTATTTTTTTTAAAAAAATTTAAATTAAATTAAAAGGAAGACTTACACGACTGAAATTATAAAAACTATATCATATATTTCATTATTTCAATAAAATATTTATTATATTTCTTCGAAAAAAATTATATTACTTTTCAACTTTCAAATCTTACATTAAAAATATATTACATTTCATATGTTCAATCACATTCACTCGCATTTCCTCTCGTCGTCGTTCCGAATGTTCCTTCGATTTCGTCTTGATTTTCTTCATCACTTTTATTATGTTGCTTTCGGCTAACGGCATTTGACCAATAATTGTGCAAACATTGAGCTACTTTAGCTAAACATCACTCATCCAATGTATTTCTTCCAATACAAAAATATTGTTTCACTAAAATCACTGAAACAAGACAAGCTAGAAATTTTTTTGCTACCATAGACAAAATTGGATATATTGTTTTTTTTGTGACCGCCATAGCAAAATGTCGAAATTTTTCCTATCTGTATCACTAAAATAAAAGTAATGGCAAATAATTTTTAAAATTCCTGATTGGAACTTGAAGATCTTCATTGATATTTCGTCCGTTCTCTAGATAAAAGTTGTGTTTTAGTAAGTTTAGAAGTAATGTTACTAGTGGTAATAGATTGTGTTTTATGTGGAACAATTTGTCCACCTTATTTGATGTTATACTTATTATAAATATCATATAAATAAGTTTTAATATTAAAAAATCATTGAGATATTAGGAACCATTTCCTTAACAAGGTCTAAAGATTCATAATATAATATATAATATAATATTAATATTTCTTATAAACAATCTAATTTAAGTCTATGATCTAAAACAAAAGCACTTAAAATATTTCAGGAATTTGTAAAAACTATTTTTTTTTCATTTTTCTTTCATGACATAAATACATGTAACTAAAATATCATTACTAGAATTAATATGTTCACTAAAAATAAATAAAATATTGCAAGAATGTGTTAAAATTAAATGAGAAGTAGGATAATAAACACTATGTAATTGGTCAATAGTATCATTAAAAACTTAAAATTTCACAAATACTAGTGTTTTTGTTACAATGATTTGAAAACAAATAAATATCGCAGGGTTGGAAATGATGAAAAATTATACGTAATAAATATTTATATTCAAATGACGCTATTAACAATTATATGTTGAATTACAACTAATTGGAACGCCTCGTACAAATCGTTTAGGCTTCATACCATTTATTTTGCAAAATTTACCCCATTGTTTCATAACTTGGGGATGTGTCCATAAATAATGAATTATGTTCCTAACTGGTTGAAAATGTTTGGATCAATTAAGGTTTTGGTGTTAAATAAATTTTAAGGCATAACTGAACTATGCTAAACTGAAGTAACCAAATCCATTAGATAAATTGAAATAACTAGACGGGACTAAGTCAAGACTGTATAATATCTATCAGTTTACCGAGTTTATCAGCCAAGGAAATCTTCCTACATTCTCAAGAATATCAATTTACGTCTAAGAAAGCTAAATTGATGTTTGAAAAAGTTTTTTTTTACACAAAACTAACCGCAACAGTGTACAATTGTCAGAGGATATTGACGTGGACAATAGACAAACCAACTGACACTTTGACACTTTCTTTTTAGAACGGATCTATTTTGAATCTCGAGACCATTGGATTCAGAGTGTATAAATTGAGAAGGAATTTAGTTTAGTAAAGCTCTACAACTTTTACAAAGATTCAATCATTCAATCTTTCAAGTATATTAACTAAACTGAATCAGTTGAGCACATTTTACAAATAATTATACCTAATCATTAAGGATCAATAAGTTGAAATGTCTACTATTCGTTTTTTTTTTAAATATAGTAGATTTTTTTTCCTTTTCTACTTGCTTCGGCTGAACATACTATACATATATATATATTTA
>NC_133312.1:17346640-17404747 GCF_012295235.1 Primulina huaijiensis
TATGTTTACACCATTTAAAATAAAACAACAAATTTAAAAATCCAAAAGAACTCAGTGCAAAAAAAAAATCGTCAAACCAAACCTAAAACAATCATTTTTCAAAATTACCATAAACTCTTAAATCCGCTCAAAAACCACTCAAAAGCATAATAGTCAAAAAATATTTAAAATCATATTAATGCGGAAAAACTAGCAAAGGTTCTCGGGTTATGTGCACCATCAGTCCAGCTAGTTCAACCATCAAGTCCTTCATAATCATCGAAATTATTCTCATCTGCATCATTCACACCTAGTGAGTCTATTGACTCAGTAAACCTTAACCATGATAACAAGTGGTATATATATACATTCGCAAGCAATAATGTAAGATACTTTTAATAAAATAATTTTTCGTGAACATGCATAAACTTTAAACTTTTTTCCTTTCATCATATCTTTTTCCCTTTCATCATATACGTATATGTTTCTCTTTTATGAATTCAGATTATTAATTGTGACTTTTCTTTCATCTTTTGGTCGATGAATCCATCTACGTATAACCATGGTACCAGGCGGCTGGGACATCAACGACACTCTCACCCATCGACTGAGCCTCGGCCTTACATATCATCATATCTCTTTGTATTAATCACAATCAAGTCACCTCCTTTAACCTTTCACTATATTCATCACTTATAAAAATTAATGCATATATGTCATTTTTCTTTTAAACCAAGCATGCAACACGTCTTCTAGCATTATCGTTTTGCAACATAAGATTTGATAAACTTTCAAAATAAACATTTTAACAGTCATTACAGAATTCAGGGCACTGTCAGGACGTCTAACATTTTTCAGATTTAAAACGATCGTTTTGCCCTTGAAATCCTAACTTTCCCAAGTTACCCTTAGACATTCAAAACGAAGACCCAAATCCATCCATACTTAACATAACAATTTAAAATACATCCATAAACATTCCTTAGACGTAAACTTAGGCTCCTCGACTAATTTCACAATTCGTTTTACAACTTCAACCTACGTCTTGATTTTAACCCGAATCGACTCGAAACTTAACCAAACTTGAACCATAGCTTATTAAAACCTAACCATACCCTATGCAACCCAAGTCAATCCAATTAAAACCCATAGAACAAGCTTAGAAAGCTACTGAATTTTCTGCCCATAACCAAACGAAACCCTAGCCACCCTCACTACTGAATTGAAGGAGGATGAAATGGATGAAGAAAAATCTAAAATAGTGGCATACTTTAATGCCAACCATCCATGGAAGAAGCCAGTAAGGATGAAATTAAAGGATTTGGGGATCGAAGAGACTTGACCCCTCAAAAGTCAAGCATTGAATAACCACCGACACTTGAGCTCAAACCACTGCCTCCACACCTAAAGTACATGTACTTAGGTGAGAATAACAAATTAGCTGTCATTATTTCTGCTGTTTTGACAGATTCAATGGAGGACAAACTGCTGAAGGTCCTTAAAGAGCACAAGATGGCTTTTTCATGGAAGGTGGCTGATATCAAGGGAATAAGTCGATCAATTTGCACGCACAAAATCCTGATGAAAGAGAAGTATTCACCCCTCGTGCAACCTCAGAGGAGACTCAACCCAAAGATGTAAAAGGTAGTGAAGGCTGAGACCATAAAACTTCTTGATGCAGGTATTATCTATCATATTTCTGATAGTACACGGGTAAGTGTTGTTCAGTGTGTATCTAAGAAAGATGGGATTATTGTGATCACTAATGAGAAAAATGAACCTATT
Organism: Primulina huaijiensis; assembly: GCF_012295235.1. Lineage (NCBI taxonomy): Eukaryota > Viridiplantae > Streptophyta > Magnoliopsida > Lamiales > Gesneriaceae > Primulina > Primulina huaijiensis. Next base: position 17,348,405 of record NC_133312.1, read on the forward strand.
CCCACTACGACTGTTATGGGTTGGAGAGTGAGCATTGATTATAGGAAGTTGAATGATGACACCCGTAAAGACCACTTTCCCCTTCTCTTTATTGATCAAATGTTAGAAATACTAGCTGGACATGAATTTTACTGTTTCCTAAATGGGTATTCCGAGTGCAATCAGATCATTATTGAACCTGAGGACCAAGAGAAAACCACCTTCACTTGACCTTATGGAACTTTTGCTTTCAGACGTATGCTCTTTGGTCTTTGTAATGCTCCTGCTACTTTTCAACGATGCATGACCGCTCTATTCAATGATATGATTGAAACTTTTCTTGAAATATTTATGGATTACTTCTCTATTTTTGGTGCAACATTTGATGAGTGTTTGTAGAATCTTAACTTGGTGTTGATGAGGTGCGAGGGGATAAACCTGTCGCTGAATTGGGAGAAGTGTCATTTCATGATACAAGAAGGGATTGTGCTAGGACACAAGATTTCTGAACAAGGGATTGAGGTGGATAAGGCTAAAGTAGAAGTCATCAAGAATCTACCACCACCGACATCGGTAAAGGAGGTTAGAATTTTTATAGGGCACGCCAGTTTTTATTGACGTTTCATTAGATATTTTTCTAAAATTTCTAAGCCCATATCTTCTCTACTTATGAAATACGTGCCATTTGATTTCAATTCTGACTGTCTGCATGCATATAAGACTTAAAGGAGCGCTTGGTGACAGCTCTTGTTTTGGTGGCACCTGATTCGGATCTACCCTTTGAGGTAATGTGTGATGCTAGCGATACCGTTGTTGGTGCTATTCTAGGCTTCTAGGCCAAAGAAAGAACAAGGTATTTCACATCATATATTATGCAAGTAAGACTTTGGACGAAGCGCAATTGAATTATTTAACAACTAAAAAGGAATTACTTGCAGTATTATTTTCTCTTGATAAGTTCCATTCATACATTGTTCTGTCAAAAGTCATTGTTTTTACTGACCACTATGTACTTAATTATTTGTTTGTTAAGAAAGAGGCCAAACCACGATTGCTTAGGTGGATTTTACTTCTTCAAGAGTTTGACCTCGAAATAAAAGATAAAAAAGGTGTAGAGAACGTGGTATCTGACCATCTTTCTAGGCTTGAGAATATTAGAAAAGAATGTGTAAAAGATGAGATAGATGATTGGTTTCCCGATGAACAGTTGTTAGTGATTCAAAACTGTCCATGGTATGCAGATTTCAAGAATTTTTTTGTTACAGGCTCACACCCGCAAATCTAATATTTTACCAAAGAAAAAAATTCTTTTCGGACCTGAAATATTATTTTTGAGAGTAACCATTCTTATTCAAAATTTGTGCAGATTCCATGATAAGGAGATGTGTGGTGGAGGAAGAGATGGGCAGATTCATAGTCACTGTCATGACCGCGAGGTAGGTGGTCATTTTGGACCAACACAAACGGCATCCAAGGTACTTGAATGTGGTTTTTATTGGCCAACTCTTTTCAAAGATGCACATTCATTTGTCCTTTCTTGTGATATATGCCAGCGCACATGTAAAATTTCTAATCGTCATGAGATGCCTTTGAATAATATTATTGAGTGCAAAGTTTTTGATGTTTGGGGGATAGATTTAATGGGACCGTTTCCAACATCTTTCACAAAAAAATACATTTTTGTTGCGGTTGACTATGTCTCAAAATGGGTGAAAGCGGAATCATATGAAGGATCGTTTGTGCTAGCACCTTCGAAGATGCTTCAAACAAAATATTCTCCAATGAGCTACAACAGCTCGTGTTCTAAGAATGTTAACACCGATGATTTAAATCGAGTTTGGTTTAAAACCAAGCGGAAGGAACTCGAAGTAATCCTTCGTGAAGAAAGCTGTTTATATTTGAAAACATTTTAATTTATGTAAACTGAATAACTGAAAAGCCAGTGATCAGTTGTCACATATATCAGTTCAGTTATAGAAAGAACTCAACTGAAGAATGCTCTAATTGATCAAGTCAATTTGAAAACAATAGTTAATCAGTTAAGTACACAAGATATGTTTATGGATGTTCGGAGACTTCAACTGCTCTTACGTCACCCCTTCTACCACCTCGTGTAGGATCCACTAGAAGACTTTGATTTATACAACTACTTATACAAACTCACCCAGCTTAGGACTTACACTACTCCCTAACTTAACTCCTAATCTAGACTGAAGGCAGCACCTTTCAGTCAACACTTCTTTAACTTCTATGTGTCAAAGACTACATACACAATTTTAATGTCTATGTTCAATACTGTATTTTGAGTGGTAGTGGTGTTTGTGTGTGAGAACTGAACAATGAATACACCAATAAGGCGTTCTCACACACTGAGGGAACTGAGCTTCTAAACTAAGCTGATAATGTGATGAAGTGTCCCTTTAGGCTGAATGCTTCTTGAAAGCAGATAGGCAAATACGCGTGCCATTTTTTTTATTACACTTTCTCTGGTTCTCTCATTTTCTTTCGTCTCCACTGATCTTCTCTTTATATAGGCGGAAAACTTATCGTACAGTGAAACTCAATAATTGTATTCGTTGCGTCTTGAATTTGTTCCTTGGACTTTGTGTCTCGACTTTTCGACTGCTTTTTTGGAACGTTTGTCTTTAATGATCTGATGCAACATTCATTATTGTCCTTTGACTGGAAAATTGTTTGTACCTTTGTGCATAGATGGAATCCACTTGAATGAGTTTTCCTTGTTCTTCAACTGAGAGATTCTAACTGATGCTCCAAACTAGTCAGCTGAATTGATCTTCAGTTGGGCTGGCGAAATCAGTTGACTCGTCAGTTGAACTGATTTTGCTCTTGTTCAGTTGAACTGATCAGCTGGGCTCTTCATCAGTTGATCACTCATTCGGCTGGTCAGGCTTCTGAGTTTCTCCTGCTGAACCACCTATTAGCTGGACAATCAACTGAACTGCTCATTTGACATATCAGTTTGTCTGATTCAGTTTGTGTGATCATTTGGGTCTTCAGTTTGCGATTTAGACAACTTGTAACTGATCCTAACTTCTGCACACTAAGGTAAATCATTAGTAACAAAATAACAAGTTTCGTTAACATCAAAATCAAGATTGCGAAATTGTTGAAAAGTTCCAACATCATATGCCACTAATGATGCTCAAGTGGTACTGAGATTTTTGAAGAAAATTTTTTTTAATAGATTTGGAACATCACGAGTAATCAAAAGTGATGGTGGCACCCATATTTGCTCTTGTAGGTGAACACAGGTTGCTGCAATTGGACCAACTAGATGAATTCAGAGGTCAAGCCTATGACCTGGCATTGACCTACAAAGAGCGTACAAAGCAAGCACATGACAAGCGCATCACGCCGAGAGAATTCAAAGAGGGTGAAGTGATATTATTGTACAACTCCAAGTTCTGTTTCCTGGAAAACTCAAATCAAGGTGGACTAGACCATACATGGCTACCAAGGTGTTCCCTCGAGAGCCGTAACTTTGAAAGATGGGAAGAATGAACCCTTCACAATCAATGTCCAAAGATTGAAACACTACTTGGGTGGCGCAGTGGAGCCACAAATTAGAGTCACTCGATTTCAAGAAAATCAAAACTGAGAGGGGCATACAGTCTAGCTCTAGACTATAAATTGAGAACTAATTTCTTTCCCTTACTAATCGTATTTTTTATTTACTTGAGTTTTTTTTGATAGATTTTTTTATTACAAAAAAAAAAAAGAAATAAAAAATTTAAAACAAGAAAAGAATCTTCGTGTTCACGACCTAGTAGTAGAACTCTACCGCTCGAGAGCCAACACCAATTCACAATACAATTTGACTGAGCAGTTGGCGCTCGGACAGTATAATCTTACCTTTCGGGCGCAACTGCCTGTAAATAAGATTCTTCCCCTTCCCTTTTCTCATTCTGCGCGAACCCTACCCCAATTTCTCTTCTAAAAGCACCTCCTTCCTCTTTGACAGCTCGAATTACTCCATTCTTTGCTGCAATCGACTAAGCCCTCACTAATCAGCAAGTTTTGCTCGTATTCTACTCTGAAGTACACCATATTCCGGCGACAACTCTCAGTCTCTGGCACCGCCAAACCACATCCGGTCACCATCTACATCAGCATTCACCATGCCTCCAAAGAAGTTGAAAGGTACTCTCGGTTCTTCCTTATCTTCGTCATTTGATAGAAGTCTTTTTGTGAATGAGACTGGAAGATTACGGTATGATCATGCTAAACTCCATCGAAACCCGATAGCTGAGTTGGGTATTCGTAGTCTGATAGAGGATAGACATCTAGGACCTGTTGTGGTTTGATTCGTTGGGATGTGAGAATTTTGGAAAGCAACCCAATGCAGTTGTTGTGTCTTTTGTGAGAGAATTTTACACCAATGCGGCTGAAAGGACAGACGGTAAAGCTTTCGTTCGGGGTAAACTCATATAATTTGACTCTATCACTATTAAAATGTTGTTACAAACGACGGAGGTAGATAATTCCCACTTTGTGGCATTGGTAGCTGCTCCAGATTATCATATGATTCTCGAGACGCTATGTCATCTAGGAGCAATTTGGAAACCATTAGGGGGCTGCCGAGTTGCTTTGATGAAAAATATTTGATGGCCAACAAATGTCCTTTGGTACCAATTTTTGTCCAGACGGATGTTGCCAGACGCATAAAAGCAAGGTACAAAAAGAAAGAGCGATGGTGCTTTTTACCTTAACCGAGGGTTATGACATCAATGTGGGGAAACTCATCAGCTCTCAAACTCAAGTGAGTATTAACAATAGTCACATTGGTTTTTTTTTTTTTTTTGCAACGGTTATCTCTGAGCTGTGTACGAGAGCGGGAGTTGTCTTCCGAGATGATGAGGAATGGCTGTAGCCGATGAAAGCCATTTGTGTAGAGGACCTAAAAAAGAAGAGTACAATACGGCAATTTGATTTTCCCGCTCATGCGGGGGATGAAGGTGGATCGAGCACATCCACACCATGACGAGTGCAGCCACAACCCCAAAGACGGTCTCAAAATGATAAGATGGATGAGTCTCTCGCTTTCATGGCACATCAGTACCGCGTCAATGCGAACTTCAATGACCATTTTACCTACATGGAGTCTCTGATGCGCACCATGCTCATCCAAGAGGGCACTGACCCAACGGCCGTACCACCACCACCGTGATTCATTCTCCCGTTCCAGTTCCAATATGACTATCAGCAGCACGGGGATGAATTTGGGATGCCATCGCCAGAACAAGAAGAGGATGAGCCTTGATCAGGGGAGTTTACTGTTTCCCCTCATTTTTTTCTTTTCTGTTTCATTATGTTTTTTCATTCTTGTTTCATTATGTCATATGCACTGCATTAGTTTCTGTGTTATGCATCTGCGTTTAGTTTGTGTTTGTTTAGTCATTTGTTGTAATGAGGACATTTCACACACTAAGTATGAGAGGATCGGGGGTCAGTCAGTTGAGTTCATTGCATGTAGTCAATTGATGGTGAAGCAATAATGTTGTTGGCCGATGAATATTTTTTGATTGACGACTTACGGGCTTATTGGTCTTATCACTCGTTATTGATACCCCATTTTGTAAAAGCGTGAATTTTGGCTTCAATACTAAATTATCTTATGCACATACAGTGGGTTTCGGTAGTTGTATGAATGATAGTTTAGTTTAAAAATTTGTGGGGGAAACTGGAGAGACGAGTTGTGAGTATAACTTGAATGAATGTATATGGAAATGAGTGACTAACCAGTAGCATGAACTCGTGTAGAAAGCCTCTGTGAACATGAAATAACCTTTTTCTCAATAATGCATAGAACCTGAAAATTATTCACTGGGACAAATGAACTTACATGCCATATATTCACAGCCTAGAGAGTACACGTGAGAAAATTATGCACTTACTCAAAAAAAAAAATAAAAGAGAAAAATAAAAAGAGATGTAAGGTGAGGGGAGACAGAAAAAGGGAATGAAATCCCATCCCTTGGCTGGAAAGGTAGAGATGTACGGAGTTGAGGAATGTCAGATAAAAATTCTGAAAAGTGCATAATGAAAATGATCGGTGTACTCTAAATCTTTTTCGACCACTTGAACACATTTTGACAATTCCTTTCTAAACATCATTGTGCAACCATGAAATTATATTGCATCGTGTTTACTGGTTGGTCACGAATAGAAATGGAACTCAGGAGAGTGAAAACTGACATTGAATTGTTGATTTGGTGACTCACATGATTCGAGAATCAATTTATCTGAAGTACAAGCTATTTGAACGCACATACCGCATACATGCGCATGTTTATATTCAAGTAAAACTATGATATGGTGATTTAAAAGGGTGTGAATGAATGTTGTGATGTGGCTGATGAGATGTATATCAAAGGTCAACAGAGGCATGAGACACAAGCTTGTTGTTTCACCATCAAGTTGAATGTTTCAATATTTATACGTCATTTGATGTCTTGTTTCGTGTCGTTGTCCTGGTCTATAACTTATTTTTCTTGAGGGCAAGCTAAAGGTCAGTATGAGGGGGTTAATATGTGTCGTTTTCATGTGTTTTATTACTTTAGTTTTGTATGTGTTTGCATTGTTTGTGTGTGCATTTCATCAACATTTTGTTCATTTTAGAAATATCTTATGCATATGATCGTGGCTGACCCGTATTTGATTAATTTGCATGCAAAATGGCCAGGAAACTGAAATAGGGAGGAAAAGTATAAAAGCTAGAAGAAATGGATGAGAATTTGACAGAAAGGTTGGCGCTCCGGCGGTAAGATCTTACCTTTCGAGCGCGAGGAGTGCTTTCCCAGCATGATGACAGAAAGGTTGGCGCTCAGACGGTAGGATCTTACTACTCGAGATCGATTTGTGTTCTTTGAGATAAGAGAGACAGAGGGGTTGGCGCTCTAGCGGTAAACTCTTACCGCTCGGGCAGGGTTCATATTTCGAAAATTACGTGCGCGTGATTTCTTTCCATCCCGGAGAGGCTTACCAATTGGGGATGCAAAGCAGCATATGGGAGAGATTATGGTAAGGAAAAGGGCACTTTTCAGCAGTCACAAGAGCTTGGAGGAGAAGACTTACTTGGAGTTGAAGAATTTCAAGATTTCCGAGCTCTGTTCTTCTCATTCTTATCAAGTCTAGTATTTCTAGTTTAGAACTTCTAGTTTGAACATTGTTTTGCATACGTTTATCATTAATTCTAAGAGCTAACTTTTCATATTTTTTTAGATTTAAGTGGATCCTACCACGAAACCGTGTTTAGTTAATTTAACTCTCGAATGTTGATTTATTCTTGATTATGCTATTGTTCTTCATTGCATTATTAAAGAGTAGCAAACTTTAATAATAATATCATATGACGAGTGAGTTCGATAGAATAACTTGTGATAGGAACGAGTAGCATATAGTCTGTGGATTTACAATTTGCATAGAGATATGAAATTAGATACCTGTTGATAGTCATAGTCCAATAGGTCGAAAGCTAGGGGATTTCATAGAGCAACATGCAATTAACCTTTGATAAATAATTAAAGAGATTTAATTAATTCACTGTGTTAAATTAGTTTGGCATAGTCTCAAGAGGGCGTGTTCAATTGGTTAGGAAATCTTGTCAAAAGATTGGATCATTGTCGAATCGAAATAATTACATTAACGAGAGGTAGGTGAACCGAGATTCCAAACAAATTCATTCGTCATTGAATCCTTAATTAATCATCTTAACTTATTCATTTCATCATCTAATCTTTGAGTCATTTAGTTAATTAATATTTAATCATTCTAGTAGTCAGTAATTATTCAAATCATCGTTGTTTAAGGTTTAATAATTGGAAATAATAATTGTGAAATACAGTCTCTGAAGGAACGATACTCGTACTCATGTACACTATATTATTACTTGACATCGTGCACTTACGATTATATCGAGCTTGAATTTTATTGATTTTTTATCAAGGATTTCACAATGAAAGTTTTGCTCAATGACTCTTCCTATCCCCGAGTGGAAATGAGAGAATATTACCATGGATTTCGTAGTCGGTTTGCAGAATTCAGTCAGAGGATCTTACATCATTAGGGTGATCGTTGAACATCTTTCTAAGTCGGCGCACTTCTTGCCGGTAACGACGAATTTTTCGATGATGTAGTGAAACGTCTACTATTTTAAAGAATGCGGAATTTTTTTTTGTAAAAGCTCACATTTTCGAAATATCATTTAAAAAATGATCTTAAATATTTGACAATAAAATTACTGCAGTTTAAAATAATCAAACTCATCCAAAATCATATTTAAACATAAATAAATTAAAATCTTAAAATCATCAACGTATGAAAATATTAATCTCCTCTTAAATCTCTTAAATCAAAATGCGGAAAACATGTGGTCCTCGGGTCGTGTCACCGCACGAGGTCTGCATACTCAGAGTTCGGCACCTCCAATCCCCTCATCATCAAGCTCACCTTCATCACACACGTTTAGTGAGTCTAAAGACTCAACACACCTGTACCAGGAATAACAAGTATATATACATGACACACTGCAGTGAAAAATACCATACTCAACATATCTTTCACGAACTTAAAAGCATAACAAAAACGTGACGTGCAAAATCGTAACGTGTCAAAGCATGTCTCATCATGTCATCATATACGTATACATTTTCATTTAATTGAATTCAGTTCATTATTTATGACTTTCGTATCAGCTCTATTCGATGGATCCATCTAAGTATAACCACGGTACTGGGTGGCGAGGACATAAGCGACAGCATTACCCGTCCACTGAGCCTTGGCCTCAGCTCATCATATCTCATGTCATCGTATACATGTAGATCGCCAGTCACAACCAATTCTCATCCTCCAAAAAAAAAAATCATCATATTCACTATTTAAAAAAACATGCATATACGTAATTTTTTCTTGAAACCAAGCATGCATCATATTTTTCATAATTACATAAAAATCATAAACGTGATGCATAAACATTTAAATCATGATAAAATGTGCTCAGGGCACTGCCAGGACTAAAATTTCACCCGGGTGCAAAATGACCATTTTGCCCGTGGAAAACCAAAATTACCGTTTTACCCCCAGACCTCTAAATTTTGACCCGGATCTTACCAAACAACTTAAATGTGACAAAACATATTTATAAATGTTTCTTAGACGTAAACTCGAGCCCGTTTCAAAACTTATTCAATTCGTTTTAAAACTTTAACCGGAGTCCCGGTTTTAACCCGAATCGAACCGAAACTTAACCAAATTTTTCCTAACTCGAACCATGACTCAAACCTCCATGACCAGCCTATAAACCATTTATTTCAAAGCACTTAGGACCTAGAAACAAGCCCCAAAGATTGCTGGAAATCTCCAGAATATGCGCACAAATTTTCCTAGCTTGAGCGATTTTACGATAAAAATCACATCTCCCTCGTTTCTTATCAAAAAATTACGAAATTGCTATCGAATCGAAGATAATACAGAGTTCTACTAATCATATGATGAACACATTTTCAGAAAACCAACCAATAAGTCGCATAATTCGAAATAACAGAGGGTGACGGGTTTTGAGACATAGAAATTCCATAGCTTGAGCGATTTTACGATAAAAATCATATCTCCCTCGTTTCTTATCAGAAAATTTTGAATTTGCTATCAAATTGAAATAATAGAGAGTACTACAAATCATATGTTAAACATATTTTCAGAAAACCAACCAATAAGTCACAGAATTTGAAATAATAGAGGGTGACGGGTTTTGAGATACATAAATTCCACAGCTTCAGCGAAGCGACTTTACGATAACAATTATATCTCCCTCGTTTCTTATCAAAAAATTACAAATTTTCTATCGAATCAAAGATAACAGAGAGTTCTACAAATCATATGTTGAAAAAATTTCCATAAAACCAACCAATAAGTCGCACAATTTGAAATAATAGAGGGTGACGGGTTTTGAGACACAAAAATTCCACAGCTCGAGCAAATTTACGATAAAAATCATATCTCCCTCGTTTCTTATCAGAAATTTACAAATTTACTATCGAATCAAAGATAACAGAGAGTGCTACAATTCATATGTTGAACACATTTCTCGAAAACCAAACAATAAGTAGCAGAATTTGAAATAACAGAAGGTGACGGGTTTTGTGACACACTACAACAACAAAAAACGATCGACCCTCGACTTAACCCATCTAACCATCAACTCCTGCCTATCGACACCCTCTCACCATCATGTACAGCCCTTAGAAACACAAAAACCGGCAACCCTTCGCACAACACAAAGAATCGTGAGATTCATGCAAGGAAATTCGAATTTTTCATATCAAACCTTTCACAAAACGTAACCACAAGCAAGATCAAAAGATGAACATGCATAATCGTGTATTTCAGTATATATATTACGTGAGTGAAGAGAAAACGAGATACAAGCGTGTCATGATGTATTTTACGCAAGAAAATCGAAGAAACGAGCGTCGGGGAAGCAGCAGAGGAATTTTCTTTGAAAGAGCAAGCTTGGCCGATGGATTGCTTGGAGTTGGCTGCTGAAAGCCGAGGGAAATTCTGAGTGGAGGGGTGTGGGCGGCTGATAATTAGTGTAATCAGGCTTAGGTTTAGCTTACGGTATTATTTAAATGGGTAAACACATGATAATGGGCCCTTAATTGCATTTAAAATTTTAAAGAAGGTCTTGAGCCCACGAAGCTTAAAAATAGGCCCATCAAGCCCAAACACAGTCCCAAAAAATATTTTGTTTGGATACGTTTTAAAAAATATTGCCCGATCCCTCAAAAAGTCCCCTGAATCGTTAAAATTTGCGTACCAATTAAAAATATGCTATGGCGGGTAAAATACTCAACAAGACCCATTTCTTGAAAAATACACTTAAAACACCTTATATTAATTAATAAAAATTAAACATGTAAAAAAAATAATTTTCCTGATAATTCTCCGGTCTCCGTTCCTCGTTCGAGTGCGAAATGCATCTTAAAAGCTATTATGCATTAACTTTAAATAAACCATGATTTAAAACACAAATTAATGAAATAAACACGCATTTAATGCTTTAAAACAATTTATTAAAATACCAAATAAATTTAATAACTTGCATGCATGTGGTTCACGTGGACCTTCAAATTTTCGGTTACAATCTACCCCCCTTAAATTGAATTTCGTCCCCGAAATTCGCTTATCCTCGATAAACAAAAAGTTTAGACTCTTAATTCTATTATCCCAATAATACAGGCTTCCGCTGCACTACTCTGATAAAAATAGTATTAAGCTGTCCTTATGTCTCCTCAATCCTAATTAAATTGCCTACCAAAATCCTCGTTTGCGAATCGCAACTTAAAACAACTTACGGTGACTTAGTTCTATTTCCTCGAATTTATGACGTTCTCGCAATTCCTCAAACTATAAATGGATGTCCAAATTTATTGCACCTTACTTTTCTTATATTATACCCATAATGTTCATTTTCCTATTACATTAGCATTTAGGCAGTTCAACTTAGGAAACCTTAGCCCCAAAATTTACTGACCAACTTCTATCCTCGGTGATACACTTAAAAGTTAAACCTTATCTCTACCCCATAACAAAATTAGCCTAAGATCCTTGAATCGAATCTTTATCTTATGGCACCAAACTTACGTAACTTAACTATTTACTAGTACACTCTAAATATAAAATTGTTGCAAATCTTAAATTTCGAGCAGTGATAATCCATAAAACCCAAAATATACAATATCGATCTTCTACCTTAATAATAAAACCCTTCTAGTATCAATTACATGCTTAAACTATTCTCTTCCCAATTACAATATAGTTGATGCCTAAGACTCTGGACTTTCCTCATTGAAACAAATTTCGCATTCTTAAGTATCCTCAATGCTTAATTAATTCTAGCGTATAAAGCTTAATAAGTTATCCCATAGTAGCCTTAGACTAACTCTAATAAATTAATTTCACTTATAAAACATAGAGTTCTGGAATCCCCATGTCAAGATTTTAGAATTCTTACTCAATAAAAACCTTAATATTCGTCCATCAGTAGCCTATGTTGAACACCTATCTCATAAACTTAAAATTCAAGCTTACGCAACCCAAGTAGTTTTAGATAGTATAACTCCAACACACATATCCGCTTAGTCCCAAGTTTCTTAATGACTTTCAAAATTTCTCAAGACAAGGTGTCTACCTCACCTCTTACATGCGTCTATCAAATAACCTAACCATCAATCATACCCAACTTTCTAGAAAAATTAAATTCCAACAAAGGTATAATTTTAATTGTTAAGATCATGACTAAAACTTATGATACATAAAACTTATGTTCCCAAAAATATGTCAACTTAATGCCTACTCTTATAACTTAACTAACTGATCAATATTACCTTAAATTTTTATCACTTTAAATTCTTAGTTTGCCACAATATTATTTCACTAACGCTTAAATTTTCAACCCCTAAGATTGTTTCATCCTACAATATCTTTGATTACCATTCCTTATAACCTTAGAACCCAGATATCTAACGGTTCAAAATATCCTTCAAGCCTAAATCACCGAAAATTCCTATCATTTAAACCATTCAATTCTCACTTACTGCTAAACTAGTCCTCCAAATTTCTTAAAATTGCACATTAATTCTTAATTTTCTCAAAAATTATCCAATTTGTCCTTAATTTCAAAATTTCCACAATTACCCATAAGTTCTTGGCGTTCTTAGTTTCATTTTATAGGTTTCTCGTAACATAAAGTTCAATAATTTTAAGCTTATTAGACCCAAAATCAATTCCCATAACCTCGAAAATTACTGATTTAACCCAAGTGTTCCTCAAAAGTTCGAATTTAATCCTCGAAAATTTCAGAATTTGCAATTTGGCCCTTATTGTTCTTGAAAATTATATTTTTGGCCCTCTAACTCTTTGAAATTTTCCTTTTTGGTCCCCATAAAATTTTCGATTTTAGCCTCATTGAACCTTAAAATTCTCGAAACTCAGAATTTAATCCAAAAAAATTCGGTAAATTCGCAAGTAGTCCCTTAGAATTTTATTTTTGCACTTAGGTCCTCAAATTATAAGTTATTACAATTCCTTAAAATCCTAAATTCATTAAAATTCAATCCTTAAATCTAACTAGGTAGACCATGCATCCTAAATAAATTCTACATTTTTACACTTCCAAAGATAGTCGTAGTCTCGAATCATTAATCTTTACTTGGAATCCTAAAAAATTATCTCAACTAGCAACCACGAACCATCAGTAATTTATTAGAAATTCCACAAGCCCCAAAGGCATTCATAATCTTCATGACTAGCTTGTGACCCAAAGAGTAGAACATCAGTACTTACTAACCAAAAATCAATATAGACAAATCATTTCCAATCTTTCCTAATGCCCAATAGCAAAATTATTATTCATGTCTAATTCCATCACAAAGCCAACATGCATGATAATTATATAATTTCTCATTTCATGTCGTAATATACAGAAAAATTTTTAAAGCATCTAATCTCAAAACATAGCGACAGATAAACATGTACTGTAAATCACTGAAAAACGCAAATCATACAATCATGTAGATGATAGTAGTAAATCATTTAAATCTTTTAAAACATAAAATCTTACAGACTTGAGGCTTGAAGACTGAGCTGTAGAAACTGACGCTGGCACAACCCTATATAGGACCCTTGCTCTGATACCAACTGAAACGTCTATAATTTTAAAGAATGCGGAAATAATTTTTTTGTTAAAGCTCACATTTTCGAAATAACATTTAAAAAATGATCTTAAATATTTGAAAGTAAAAATAGTGCAATTTAAAATAACCAAACTCATAGAAAATCATACGTAAACATAAACGAATAAAAATCTTAAAATCATCAACGTATGAAAATATTCTCCTCCTCTCAAATCTAATAAATCAAAATGCAGAAAACATCCGGTCCTTGAGTCGTGTCACCGGACCAGGTCTGCCTACTCAGAGTTCGGCACCACCAGTCCCCTCATCAACAAGCTCACCTGCATCACACACGTATAGTGAGTCTAAAGACTCAACACACATGTACCAGGAATAACAAGTACATATACATGGCACACAACAGTAAAAAATACCATACTCAACATATCTTTCATGAACTTAAAAGCATAACATAAACGTGTCGCGCAAAATCGTAACATGTCGAAGCATGTCTCATCATTTCATCATATACGTATACATTTTCATTTAATTGAATTCAGTTCATTAGTTGTGACTTTCATATCAGCTCTATCGTATCAGCTCTATTCGATGGATCCATCTATGTATAACCACGGTACCGGACGACGAGGACATCAGCGACAGCATTACCCGTCCACTGAGCCTTGGCCTCAGATCATCATATCTCATGTCATCGTATACATGTAGATCGTCCAACACAACCAATTCTCATCCTCCAAAAAAAACAACATCATATTCACCACTAAAAAAAACATTCATATACGTAATTTTTTCTTGAAACCAAGCATGCACCATATTTTTCATAATAACATAAAAATCATAAATGTGATGTATAAACATTTAAATCATGATAAAATGTGCTCAGGGCACTGCCAGGACCAAAATCTCACATCGGGTGCAAAATGACCATTTTGCCCCTGGAAAACCAAAATTACTGTTTTACCCGTCAACCTATAAATTTTGAACCGAAGCTTACCAAACAACTTAAATGTCCCAAAAAATATATATAAATGTTATTTAGACGTAAACTCGAGCCCGTTTCAAAACTTATTCGATTCGTTTTAAAACTTGGACCGGAGTCCCGGTTTTAACACGAATCGAATAGAAACTTAACCAAAATATTCCTAACTCGAACCATGACTCAAACCTCCATGACCAATCTCTAAACTATTTATTTCAGACCCTTAGGACCTAGAAACAAGCCACAAAGTTTGCTAGAAATCTCCAGCGTATGCGCCCAAATTTTTCCACCTTGAGCGATTTTACGATAAAAATTATATCTCTCTCGTTTCTTATCAAAAAATTAAGAATTTGCTATCGAATCGAAGATAACACAGAGTTCTACTAATCATATGTTGAACACATTTCCAAAAAGCCAACCAATAAGTCGCAGAATTCGAAATAATAGAGGGTGATGGGTTTTGAGAAACAGAAATTCCACAGCTTGAGCGACTTTACTATAAAAATCATATCTCCCACGTTTCTTATCAAACAATTACTAGTTTTCTATCAAATCGAAGATAAAAAAGAGTTCTACAAATCATATGTTGAACACATTTCCAGAAAACTAAAAATTAAGTCGCATAATCTGAAATAATAGAGGGTGATGGGTTTTGAGACACAGAAATTTCACAGCTTGAGTGACTTTATGATAAAAATCATATCTCCCTCGTTTCTTATCAAAAAATTACAAATTTGCTATTGAATCGAAGATAACAGAGAGTGCTACAAATCAAATGTTGAACACAGTTCCAGAATACCAACCAATAAGTCGCAGAATTTGAAATAACAGAAGGTGATGGGTTTCGTGACACACTACAACAAAAAAAACGACCAACCCTCGACTTAACCCATCTAACCATCGAATCCAGCCTATTGACACCCTCTCACCATCGTGTACAGCCCTAAGAAACACAAAAACTGGCAGCCTTTCGCAGAACACAAAGAATTGTGAGATTCATGCAAGGAAATTCGAATTTTTCATGTCAAACCTTTCACAAAACTTAACCACAAGTAAGATTTAAAGATGAACATGAATAATCGTGTATTTCAATATATATGTAGATTGAGTGAAGAGAAAACGAGATACAAACATGCCTTGATGTATTTTACGCAAGAAAATTGAAGAAACGAGCGTCGGGGAAGAACCAGAGGAATTTTCTTTGAAAGAGCAAGCTTGGCCGATGGATTGCTTGGTGTTGGCTGATGAAAGCCAAGGGAAATGCTCAGTGAAGGGGTGTGGGCGACTGATAATTAGTGTAATTAGGCTTAGGTTTAGCTTAGGGTATTATTTAAATGGGTAAACACATGATAATGGACCCTTAATTGCATTAAAAAATTTTTATAGAAGGTCTTGAGCCCACTAAGCTTAAAAATAGTCCCATAAAGCCCAAACACACTCCCAAAAAATATTTCGTTTAGATACGTTTTAGAAAATATTGCCCGAACCCTCAAAAAGTCCCTCGAATCGTTAAAATTTGCGTACCAATTAAAAATATGCTATGACAGGTAAAAATACCCAACAAAGCCCATTTCTTGAAAAATACACTTAAAACACCTTATGTTAATTAATAAAAATTAAATATGTAATAAAAAAAATTTTCCTGATAATTCACCGATCTCCGTTACTCGTTCGAGCGCGAAATGCATCTTAAAAGCTATTATGCATTAACTTTAAATAAACCATGATTTAAAACACAAATTAATGAAATAAAAACGTATTTAATGCTTTAAAACAATTTAATAAAATATCAAAGATATTTAATAACTTGCATGCATGTGGTTCACGTGAACCTTCAAATTTTTGGGACGTTACATGTAGTATGCAGAGCTTTATATCCAGGAGATACCTAGATTACACGGGATCCCAGTTACCATCGTATCTGACAAAGACCTGAAGTTCACGTCATCCTTTAGGAAGAGTTTGCATTCCACAATGGGGACGAAATTTCTATCCAGCACAGCATTCCATCCTCTGACAAATAGTCAGTCCGAGAGAGTGATTCAGATTTTAAAAAACCTTCTGCGAGCATGTGTGATTGATTTCCATGAGAATTGGGAATCGAAGCTACCTCTAGTGGAGTTCACCTATAACAACATGTTTCAGTTATCTATAGGTATGGCTCCCTAAGAGGCATTATATGGAAGGAAGTGCAGATCGCCTATTCACTTGGGTGAGGTCTGTGAGAGATCAGAACTTGGTCCAAATATTGTTCAGCAGACTGTAGACATAATAGTCAAAACCCGGGATAGGATGAAGACTGCTAAGAGTCGTCAAAAGAGCTACGCTGACAAGAGAATGAGGGACCTTGAATTTGCTGTAAAAGACCACATCTTCGTATAAATAACACCTATGAAGGGTGTTATGAAATTTGGGAAAAAGGAAAAGTTGAGTCCGAGATTCATAGGACCATTCGAGATTTTCGAGAAAGTGGGAACACTAGCCTATCAACTAGCACTGCCGTCGAATCTGGCAGGTGTTCACAACATGTTCCATATTTCGATGCTAAGAAAGTACACGGTGAACCTTTCACATGTTATGAGCTTTGAGCCATTACAACTATCGTTGAAAATGTCATACGAGGAAAGGCCGATTCAGATTGTAGACCGATAGGAGAGGAAACTAAGGAACAAAGTTACCAAATTGGTCAAGGTCAAGTGGTTGAACCATTTTGACAAGGAAGCTACTTGGGAGACCGAAGCCAACATGAGGAGTCGCTATCCAAAGTTGTTCGGTAAGCCTTAATTTCGAGGACGAAATTTATTTAAGGGGCGAGGAAATGTAGTACCCAAAAACTAATACAAGTAAACCCCATGTATTATTGAATTAATTTATTTATTTAGTTAATAATCTAAGTAATTCATGCTATGTGTTAAATTATTTTAAATGTATAAATATTTATTTTATTATGTAATTTAAGATGTTTTCTCAAGTTTTAATTTTTCAGACGAATGTTCGATACCGAACCGAGAAAAGAGACCAGAGACTATTAAGATATTAAAAATTTAAGTTATATTTTTATTTTAAGTCAAGAAATAGTATTTTAAAATATTTATAAATTTTCGCATTTTTGGGATATATTTAATTTATCAAGAGAAATAAAAGCATGTTAAGCATTTTAATTAGCAAAATTCAAAAAATAAGAGAATTAAATGCTTTCACTAAAAATAAAATATTTTAATAATTATTTTTATGACTTAATTAATTAAATTAGGTAGTATTTACTCATGGATAGAATTTTAAAATTGTAGGACTCTTAATTTCAAAAGTTGGAGGGCTTAATTAGTAATTTACACTATGAGGGCTAAATTAGTACTTTAAATTTGTGATTTAATTAACCTAAACACCTAATAATATTCTAAGCAATATATAAAAGAGTCCTAGCCCTAAATTATAAAACATCACACGACACACACACACACACACAAACACCAAAAACAGACACAAATCCTTACCTAGGGCTTGGAGTTTTTCAATTCTTCTTCCATCAGCAATCTTAGCCCATCATCACACTACAATCCTTGATAAATTTTGCCACTTTTAAAGCCATTAAACACAGCAAACTGTCTCCATTCGGCCTCCGTTCTTCCTCGTGTTCGTTTGTCGATATATCGTGCGTTTTAACGTAAAGGCATGTCTAAACCTTTCCTTTATGCATCGATCATGTTATATACTGTATTTTGATATAAAATATAAATGAAAATTCATTGGTTTGATTATATGTATGCTAAAACTTGATTAAAACTCGTTTCGATATATATATGTATATTACATGAACTTCAATGTTTTTCTTCGAGTTTTGATCATCGCCTTCGTTGGGCAGTACCTATGACTTGCTACTACCTATTGTTATGTTTTAGGATGTGTTTTATGTATGGGTCGAGTCCCAAGTCAATTGGTACATCCTAAGTGGTTCTACTTAATTCGGGAGTCGTACGTGTCCAAGTGCACCTTAGGGGCTGTTTTGGATATAAATTTTAGTATGTTAGGGAAGCATGTCAAAGAACGATCCAACGAGGTTTACGATGTTCGTAAATATGTATGACGTGCAAAATAATTATTTTTGAGATATGCGATTTGTCTTGTGACCAAATTATGTTACGGATTTGGAAGCCAGAGAACGTGGCTGGGGACGTCTCCAACCTCTTCGGAGGAATTATGTTATGTTAGGGAGTGAACATCCAGTCCAAAGGCTGTGGTGATCCCTGTCGGCTCAGTACTATAGTTTAGTTTGATCAAACGATTTATGTTATGGGCCACTTGCATTGAACAGAACTCTACGCAAAATGGTTTGCTATTACGATTACGATGATGAGCACGGAAATATGATTTTATGAAATTTTTTATGCAATAAAGTCGTGTTATACATATTTATGTTTATATTATGCTATATACGAGATATGTTCAAATTGCATGGATTTTTATTAAGTATTACCTGTTATTTACGATTTATGCATGCTGAGTCATTAGACTCACTAGACTCGATCGATGCAAATGAAGTAGTTGAGAAGACGGGAGTTGATGACTAGTGAGCAGGCTCGGACTAGGGGCAGTGCAAACCCGATGACCTTATAGTTCACAAGAATTTTAATTATGCACGTTTAAAACTATTTTCTCAAATTTTATGACTTAGTACTCGTGACTGGTAAGTCGAGACTTTTGATATTATGTTGGATTTTTCAAATTATGATGGATGTTTTAAATTGTGATTTTATGGTTGTAGTATTTAAAATGATATAATTTTAATATTAATTTTATTTTAGTATGAGTAGTGACTGTTAATTTATTTCACGATTTATATTTATAATAAATTATTTATTAAGAAAATTTTAATTTTTTTTTCAAATATTAAATTATTAGTATTTTAACACACGGTTCGTCACATAACCTTTCGGCCATCACCATAATTTGGTCGAAAAAAATTTCGGTCGTGATCTTCCATCACCGCCGCGTCCCGCCAAGGCTGCACTGACTTATAATTGTTGAAAATTCGGACGTTCTCAACGCACAAATTGTTTGTGATTATTAGTGTTATCCAAACAAGAAATACAATTTCTGATTGTAGACCTAATTTGGCGATCAAAAGCCAGATGTCCGTTCGAATAGAGATACAAGAGTTATGTTTAAATAACATACAACGCGCAAGGAAAGTTTCGAACGTCAAACTAAAATTTAAAACTTTCGCTGCATCTTGGTTGCGAGAATCGATACACATACACCAGAAACCTCAATGTGCACTAGTATAAACACATCAGTTTCTCTTGTTGATACTTCCATGTATGTGTGTTACTTTACTCTTCTTCCTTGTTTTTGTATTTTTGTTCGGAAGAATCAAATGGCCTCCAACATTCTACTTATAGGAGTTGCTTGATCAAACTGTGAAAAAATCTGGAGTGGATTTCGATGTTAGTGTCTTCGGAAAGAGGGGAAGTTTAGTTAATTTTATGAGAATTCATTATTGAATAATGTCTTTGGAGAATGCAATTTGAAGTTAAAAGTTATGAAATTATGATCTTATCAAGCGAGTAAAGTGATTTAACTTGTTTGTTTTGTTGTTTTTTATTGCATTATATTAATAATATCGTCTTCATTTTTCCATGCAGACGACAAAAAATAATGTACGTAATATAAAATGTTGCAAATTTGGCCCGACGCATGGAGCAGTAAATTTTTGCGCCTTTACGACCTATTACAATCAATTTTTGTCTTTAGTAGAGTTTTGATAATTAGTTTATATGTAATTAATTAAAAATTATTTTCACATAAATAAATCTTTTATATTGCTGTAGGGCATGCTTGGAACGAGAGAAAGTGATGGAAATGAGAATGAATTTCCTATATCATACAATTATATCTTCCGTGATTGAGCCGTGCAATCTTTGATACCCTAAATAGGGTCGTTTCTATCCCAGATAGAAGTGAATGGACTATGTTTATCATCCCCAATAAAATAATAAAAATCACATGTTAAACAACATAAAATTACATATTTATATGTGACATGGACAAAATATTCACAAATATTGTTAAGCACGAGTAGGAGAATAAGAAAATTGTTAGAGTAAGTGTGCAACGAGCCAACTGTGGGTTGGCTTTATTGATTCTTATGTAAAAACAAGCTTTATTTTAATAAAATTTTACGGTTTTATCCAATTATGACATTTACTTTATATGTATATCTATACAAGGTGTATAGATAAAACCCTTGAATATACTAAAGTTACAATTAGGTATGCTTCACAACGTAATTTCATGACACTCATTAGCAAGTGTATCATATATTTTAGACAGGTTCCTATTCGAATCAGTCGCCTAAAATAAGAATAAAGGTCACTTGAACTTAATACTAGCATCTGTGATGTAAATTTCATGTTTCTTTGGTAAGAGCATGGAGATGTCAATTAATACAGATAGATGATCATTTGATAATGTATTGAACAACCCTCCTTCAGACTGACCAAGTGTTTCTCATTTATCGAGTGGAATAGTCCGCGGTTATGATTGTAGACTATTAGTCCTTTGATACGGGACAATATACAGGCTTTGCGTACTAGCATCCGCTTTGATCTGTTTACCAACTCTATTGAGGATCATCAGGTGACAATATTGGGTGTAGTTTCAAAATACTAGCAGCAAATGCATTGTAGACGGGAATTCACTATTTTTCTAAGGATGAAGATATCATGTGTGATATGATGAGTTGATAGTGCAAGAAATCTATGGTCAGAGCAAGACATGTGCTTTAGGGAAAGATGTTTTACTAGTCACACATATTATGTCACTGTTATAACTCAAAAGTTACATCACATCATTATCGAATTCAAATGCAATATTCGATATACTAATGATTGCAGATTCTATCGTGATATATGATTTGAAGAGAATGTACTGTACGCTAACCATAACTTAAGGTTCTTGCAGGCACTATCAGTGATACCTAGGGATCATGAGACGATGCTACTAGAAGCTCTTACCATGATCTGATGGTTGCAATCAGACTTTAGTTCTGATATTGTTGATCAAATGGTTGATGAAATGAATGAAGCTAATTAGGGTAAACCTTAATAAGAATAAATTTATTCTGAATCACAAGAAGTTGTGAACTCAAGGTTAGTTGTATCTCTAAACCATTAAGGGTTACACATGTATCAGACTCTATATTCCCATTGAGATAGTCAAGTTCAAGAAGTTGAATTTCGCAACTATAATTTGATGGAAATCAAACAGATTGCTTATAAAGAAGTTAATAAGTTGATTCCAAGCTGTGGAAGTTAACTTAACTGCTAATTAAGTGATGAGGATAGAACTGTCTGTTTTGGTGAATGAGTTCAAAAAACTGGCAACTGCATAAAAATATATCAGTGAAAATTTTGATCTTCGAAATTTACAATTTTCATTATATGAGCAAGATATGCACTCTAAATACATCGGCATTGTCTGATCGTCGATCGTGTTTATAATGATTTTACAATTATTTATTTAGTAAATTTAGAATTTGTTAATTAAATAATAATGTTAGTAGTGATGAATAATATATGTACATTATCAAAAGTTGAGTTTGCATTATATATTAAACATGAAAATTTTAATTAATGAAAATAAGGAATCCTGATGAGAGTAGGATTATGAAATATTTACAAAGCTTGATTCCTGATCAAATCAGGAGTCCTTCTTCTATTAGGATTGGATCTGATTAGACGATCAAAGAAAGGAGATTCGTACGAAGGGATTTACAAGAAGTGTTATATCCGTTTAAAATCGGAATAGTTGGAGCTGATGTTAAATACACAATGGTAAACTATTATTAACACCCTATGAACGTTTTAATTAATACGGCGCCCAAAGAATGTTTTGAACGTCGAAACTGAGAATTTTTAAACTTCTGCTACGTCTTGAGTGCGAGAAAATATACATCAATAGTTGTATCAGAGCTCGTTTTTCTCTATCGTATGATTTTATTATTAAAATCATGTTTAGTAAATTATTTCTATCCGCATAAGAATTTTTTCAGAAAATAACAGTCCATGAAAAACTTTTCCAGAAATTTTAAAAAAAAATCACGGCTACCCGTAACTGTTCCAGGAAGCGTGCGTTTGCAGGCGCTGTCCGTGTGTGCAGTGGCTACTCGCACGTCTGGACAGAGGCGACTGCCCAGAGCCTTTTTAAAACAAAAAAATTTATGTTTCTACAAAGGGTAGCGTATTGCATTGCACAGACAGGCAGTTGCTCGAATAGTTTAGGTAGCGGGCATGCAGCCCTGTCCAATACGAGCTCGAATTTGTTGGGCTTGAAGAGATTTTCTGAATTTTCAAAAAGAAATTGGGTTAAATCAATATTTTATAAAAATGTGGTCGAATTTACCGTTAGAATAAATTTTTGATGAAATTACTGATTTTTCTTATAAAATAAATTATTAGAATTGGATTTTAGTTATTTATAGTGAAAGGTATTTTATAAGAAATTTAATTAATTGAAGTTAAACAAAAGTGTTTGTTTAACTTAATAATTATAGCGGTTATGGATAATTTACAATATACATGATTTGTTGATAATATGTGATATTACATATTTAATATAATATTTTTATATTATTTGGCAAAATGATGATCGAGAGCCATGACCAATTTGCAATGTGTATATTAGGATATTTTATATGTTGTGCTTTAATTATTTGATAATTATTTTAAGTAGCTCTGATTTATGGTCCGTTCACACTCTCTAAATTTGTATCCCAGTGTGCCATAGAAATTTAATGTAAATATTAGATTTCGTGGGAGATAAATATTTGAAGATTGTGGGCCTAGATCATCAAAATTTTGAAGATCGAAGACATGTAAAATATTGGTAGCTTGTTTAATATTGCATTTGCATCCCTGCATTTATTTAGGTTTTGGACATAGATCCATATTTGGCTCATATAGATCAATTAGGTCTCAATTATCAATAATCATTTATTATTTATAAAACATGTGATATATTATAAATAATCGATATGTACATTATTGTTAATATAATAATAAGAGTTGCATGAATCTGGAAGGCATACAAACAAATATTACTCACGATTTCAAAATTAATGATGAGACAAATTTTCAAAATTAAAATCCCTCATTTTTTATAAGATCCAAAATTTTAATCATACTCATTAAAAAAATTAAAAGAAATTTGAATATTTCTTTGTCTTCCATCAACAGTGTTTGTATGATAAACCCTACCCGCGGTCTGTGTCTGGCTCATATTATTGATATGGACTGGACGTCGAAAAGTTGTGATTTTCACTGACATACTTGATGTGAACTACGTGGAACTTCCATGATTTTGGCTCATATCATTGGGGGATGTTAACTTAACATTAAACAATATATTTATGTTGTTTTTGACATATGTTTTATACGTTCCACATTTTGTTAAAAACATTATTTATATTTCTATGCTTGATAAAGATTGAATTTCTTATTTATTTGTTAAAGGTATTTGCAATATTTACAAGAATGAATGTTTAATAGAACATGTGAATTACAAAACGATTTCTATAATTTAAAAATAAAAGATATTCCAACAAACCATGCCAAACTAAACACGATATCAACAACAATCAAAAAAAAAAATAAGATAATCTAAATCAAGCACACTTATGGCATGCTAGGCTATAACATATTTCCAAAAAAGGATAAAAAAATATAGTGGGAGAGGGCATGTTTGACATGTCAGAAACTATTTCTCTTGAAATATACTAGTCATGTCTTAAAAGAGAGATGAACAAAGCCTCGTTCCTAAGTAAAATACAACGTGCACATGATCTATTGTATTTGATCTATACATATGTGTGTGGCCCGCTAAATGTTAGCGTGAAATATGGTCAATCTTACTTCATTAGATTTATTGATGACTACTTGAGGTATTGATATGTGTCTTTAATAAAATACAAGCATGAAGTCTTTGAAAGGTTCAAAGAATTCTGAGGTGAAGTAGAAAAACAATTAGGAAAGAGTATTAAAACATTTGGATCTGTTTGAGTTAGAGAATACTTAAATACTGAATTTCAAGACTACCTTATAAAGATTGGGATTCTCTCTCAGTGGACAACCCCAGACATAGTGTGTCAGAACGTCTTAATCGAACATTGATGGACATGTTTCGATTTATGATGGGATTCACTGAATTGTCGCCATCTCTTTGGGGATTTGCACTTGAAATCGACGTAAAGTTGTTGAACTAAGTCCATACAAAGCCAATGGATATAACTCCATGTGAGATATAGATGGAAAAACCACCCAAATATTCTTTATTAAGAACAAAGGGATGTCCTGCTCATATGAACCACCAGTGGAGACAAATTGGTTAGTAGAGTCAGTTTGTGCTACTTTGTGAGATATCCAAAGATTTTTTTTGGATACTATTTCTATGATCCTAATGAAACAAATGTGCTTGTTCAAAGGAATACCACCTTCTTGGATAAGGAATTTCTATTAGATGAAAAAATTAGGATGATAGAACTCGAAGAGATTCGAGAACCACTCACTTCTGAAATAGTATAACTAACACCTCAATAGCTAGTTGAAGAAACACAAGATTCTAGAAGATCCGAAAAGGCCTCAAGACCACCTAATAGGATGTGTCTGCTTCCTAAAGAAGGCCAAAAAGAGATCTTTCCCAGATGTGATCCTAGAAATTTCAAAGAAGCATTATCTGATGTCGATTCATATCAATGACTTGAAGCCATACACTGCGATATGAACTCCATGTATTCGAACCAAGTATGGTCTTTAGTATATCCACCTGAGAGAATTGTTACCATAAGAAGAAAATAGATTTACAAAAAGAAATTTGGGAAAGATGGGAAGTAATGGACCTTCAAAGAAATATTGGTAGCAAAAAGATATACTCAAAGACGAGGTGTTGACTATGAGTAAACCAGTTCTCAAGTCGCAATTTTTGAGTCTATTAGAATATTGCTTGTCATAACAGCATGATATGACTATGAAATATGACAGATTGATGTGAATACAATGTTCTTTAAATAAGACATTGAGGAAGAAATTCACATGTCTTAACCTAAAGGATTCACATCAATAGGAAATTAGCATAAATTATTCAAATTTCAGAGATCCATCTATGATCTCAAACAGGCATCAAGTAGTTGGAACATCATATTGTTAGAGTAGGTGCCCGTCGAGCCAAGTGTTGGCCGAGTGTTCACAATGAAACTCTATGTATAAACAATCTTTATTTTAATTATATTTGAAATTATTGTTTTGGCGTATCTTTATCTGTATACACATGCTAGTTGCATAGATAAAGTCCTTGAATATACAAATAGTAGAAAGAATATGAGATGCTCATATGATGAGTATCATGAAACTCATATTTGGAATACTGTATATTCTAAACAGTTCCTAGTCAATTCAGCCGCCGCTAAAAAGGATATAAGCCGCTCGAGTTTGATACTAGTATCTGCGATGTGAGTACCATGGTTCATTGGTAGGGGACATTGTGATGTCCGAGCATGCAAATAGGTGCTCCTGGTAGAGTGCACTGAACAACCATCCATTTAGGACTTTCCAAGTGGTTCTCACATATCGAGTGGAAAACTCATAGTTTATGGTTGTACACCATTAGTCCTTATGATCCGGGACAACATTGAGACTCTATATGCTAGCGTTGCACATTGACTTGTTTACTGACTCTCATGGGGTCATCAGGTAGCAAGGTTGGGTGTTCTGTCGAAACATATAGGAGTCGATGCATTGTAGTCGGGGATTCACCGCTTACCTTCGGGTATGGATATCCTATGCGTATGTAGTATGAAATCTCTGATGAAATTGTTGGTGGTAATTATGAAAGGGATTTCATAGATTACACAATCAATGCGACTACGACATGACACATAGTATCGATTCTTTGACAGCTCTCGATATACCAATAGTTGTCGAATCGGACGGAATATATGAGTTGAAGGGACCGTACTGTACGCTAACCATAATAGGTTGGTTCTTGCAGGCACTATCATTTGATGCCTAGGGAATCATGTAAGCGATGCTGCTAGGCATTTAACATGATTGGTTGAGAACTATCAGACTTGAGTTCCGACGTTCTTATTATCAAGGAGTTGATAAGTAAGAATGGAGCAACTGGGGTATGCTCGTATAAGGACATGTTTAGTCCCGAATCACATTGAGATGTGAACCCACGACTAGTTGTATCATTGAACCATTGAGGGTCACACCAGTGCTGACATTTTAGATCCCGTTGAGAAATAAAATAGTTCAATATGTTGAACGACTTATAAAGGAGTTTATAAGCGCAAATAAAAATAGAAGTATGAGTTCTATAAGAGAATTATGGGGAATGTAACTTTTAATTTGAGGAAGTGTTCTTAAATTAAAAGTTGGCCAAATAAAAAATGTATTTGAAAATTGTGATTTTCATAAACATTATTATGGATTAAATTAAATTAAAGTGTTGAATTAATTAAAGACTAGTGGGCATAATAGAGTTCACATAATTAAATTAATTCAAGTGTTGAATTAATTAAATAATATTGGGTCTTGTAGAGCCCAATAGGAAATAATTATTCAACTAGTGGGCTTGAGTAAAATCAAGTAAAGTTTGAATCGTCTCAAATGTGTTTGAAATATTTAAATAAAAGTCCATGGCCTTTATAATTGTTATAAACCCAAATAGAAATGCATGCATGTGAGGTAAAGAGTTGGGAGACAACTTTTTCAATTAACAAGGCATGTGTCTCTCATGCTCACTTTAACTTTTTCATACACCAAGAAAAACACTTCCTCTCTCCTTACAAGCATTGTGGCCGAAATTTTAGAGCATTTTTCTCTCCAATTTTCTTCTTCATTTTGTTGAGGAAAGCCTACACTTCTCAATGAAAAATACTCTAATTTTTCTAGTGCAAAATTAGAGTGGTTCTACTTTGTTAGTGGTGGACCTGATTTTGAAGGAAGTAGTCCATTTGAGCAAGGAGTGGTGTTGGAAGCTTGTAGATTGTCTACCTTCAAAAGCTAAGTTGTTTACAATTTAGTTGGAGCCAAAACATCAATCATTGTGGTTGATAGGTAATATTCTTAACACACTATGAATGTCATTTTGTGTTTTATTGTATTTGCTACACACTATAGTTTAGGTGCTCGGTTTTCTTTCTAGAAAAATTAATTTTGAAACTTCCGTTGCACAAGCAAACACCTTAATCGACCCCCTTTCAAGTGGTATCATGAGCTATGGTTACTATTTTGTGTATCATATACATGATATTATATTGAGGTCAATTTCTAACCGCATGAGATAATTTTTTTCAACAAAAATAAAGGCCTTTTTGGGGCGGTTTTGGGCAGCAAGTTGCTACCCATTTCGGGCAGCTCGAGGTGCTGCCCGAAACGGGCTGCACGAACAGCCCCTTCAAAAATTTAAAAAAAAAATTTGTGTTGGCCGGAATCCGGCGACGACGATGATGACTAGGGTTTCCAAAAGTGTTTTGGATTATCAAAGTGTCACAGGCCTTGAAGTTGTTGGGCCATTAAATGGCTAACATATTTGTGAAATTTAAATGAGCCAAAATATTTTTGGTGAAAAATGATTTTTTTGGGCCCTTAAGTTTAAATTTACAAAAGTTGTAAATATTTTCTCATGAAATAAATAATTGAAGTTGGACTTTAATTAGAAAGTAGACAAAGGTGTTTGTATACTTTGTTAATTTAGTTTATAATCGTGGTTGTTAGTGATTGGATCAAGATATATAATATTGGATCAATTGATTATTGTGATAATTAATTGATGGTGTATGATATGTGATATTATGCATGAAAGATGATGAAAAGCCCAAGCCCAATTTGCTAGGTGTATGCTAGGATATTTTGTGTTGAATGATTGTAATAATTATCAATTTACAAGTGGGCTTGGTTTATGGCCCGTTCCCACCCCATGAGATGTATCTTTATTTGCCATGGATATTTAATTGTAAATATTAGTATAGTGGAATATCAAAATTGGAAGATGGTGGCCTTGATGATTATGAAGATCAAAGACGTGTAAATATTGGAGGCTTATGTAATAGTTGCATTTGCATCCCATGCATTTCCCTAAGATTGGACCTAGGCCCGTGTTTAGCTCACAAGGGCCATTAGTTTTGGGGCGATTGATCATCCTTGTTTAGTTTAATGTTTATAATATATGCATGATATGTTATAAATAATAAGTATGTGCGTTATTATTATGATAATAAAAAAGTTGCATGAATCCGGCAAACATACGATCAATCATGGCAAGCTTTTAAATAAAATTAATGATGAGACCTTTCAAAATTAAAAACCCTCATTTTGAATAAGATTCAAAATTAATATCAAGCCTGAGAAGGAGAATTATAAAGGTGTTTATAATTTCCATGTCTTCCATCGACAACGATACCCGTGTTCGGGGCTCAGCTCATATTATTAGGGGGCCCTGGACACCGGAAAGCTGTGACATCCATTGACATTGTGATGTGAAATCCGTCGACCTCCCATGATTTCAGCTCATATTATTGAGGGACCTCATGGCGACCGTCCATTAAGGTTCAACATCGATGGGTAAAGCTTGACACGTAAAGATGAACGACGTCATATTATTGGGTCCTAATCAAACGTGAGACAAAAGTTTACATAGAGGGTTGCATGGATATGCAATTGGAAACTACTTTTTAGGAATTATGATTGGCTGATATTATTCGGGATCATAATTTGCTAATTGGACCTTATGTACCTAGCGAGGAAAGGATTTTCCTGTTTTAACTAGAAGGTAGTGAAAGATGTCAAAACAGTGGGAATATAAATATTTATGAAGTAAAAGTCCATACTTTATATCTTTCTAAATATTTTAAAATAGTCATTAACATTTATCTGTTTTACTTTTCAGTAAAAATTTGACAATGTCTTCGATTTGCAACCCATTATCTGCAATACTCGACAAACACATATTAACAGGACCTAATTACCTCAATTGGCTAAGAAATCTGAAAATCGTCTTGAATTCGGAAAGGATAGCATTTACACTGACTGAGTCGACCCCTGTTGAGTCTCCGACTGACTTCACTCCTGAGGAATTGCAGACTTACAAGGAATGGTGTGACCATGACTTGAGAGCCAGGTGTTATATGCAGGCTTCTATGAATGATGAGCTGCAGAGGCGTTTTGAGGATGCAAAGAGTGCTGCTGACATTCATTTGCATCTCAAGGAGCTCTTTGGTGAGCAGACTCGACCTCTTAGGCATGTTACCATCAAGGAGCTGATCATTTTGAGCATGCGAGATTGGGCCTCGGTCCATGAGCATGGCCTGAAGATGATTGGGCTCGTGGATAAGCTCGTTGGCATGGATCTTATGTTGCCTTCGAATTTGACCACTGACGTGTTGCTCTTGTCGCTTCTTAGCTCATTTGATCTTTTTGTGGTGAATTTCAACATGAGCAAGCTGGAGCCTACCCTTGAGGAGTTGGTGAACATGCTTGTTACGTTTGAAGCTACCATCAAGAAAGAGAAGTCGGTTCTTTATGTGGGTTCTTCATCTGGTGCGAAGACTGGTCCACATGAGAAGGAAAAGAAGCGTTCTTTCCAATGTTCCAAGAAGAATGTGCCCTTGAAGAGGCAAGCTCCGAGTCCCGCTGTGGCAGCTACACAAGTTAAAGCTCACAAGACTGTTGACATATGTCATCACTGCAAGAAGCCTGGACATTGGAGGCGTAACTGCAGAGAATATATGCATGATATGTTATAAATAATGAGTATGTGCGTTATTATTATGATAATAACAAAGTTGCATAAATCCGACAAACATACGATCAAACATGGCAAGCTTTTAAATAAAGTTAATGATGAGACCTTTCAAAATTAAAAACCCTCATTTTGAATAAGATTCAAAATTAATATCAAGCCTGAAAAGGGGAATTATAAAGGTGTTTATAATTTCCATGTCTTCCATCGACAATGGGTGCATGATGAATGCTACCCGTGTTCGGGGCTCGGCTCATATTATTGGGGGGCCCTGGACACCGGAAAGCTGTGACATCCATTGACATTGTGATGTGAAATACGTGGAACTCCCATGATTTTGTCTCATATTATTGAGGGAACTCATGGCGACCGTCCATTAAGGTTCAACATCGATGGGTAAAGCTTGACACGTAAAGATGAACGACGTCATATTATTGGGTCCTAATCAAACGTGAGACAAAAGTTTACATAGAGGGTTGCATGGATATGCAATTGGAAACTACCTTTTAGGAATTATGATTGGCTGATATTATTCGGGATCATAATTTTCTAATTGGACCTTATGTAACTAGCGAGGAAAGGATTTTCCCGTTTTCACTAGAAGGTAGTGAAAGATGTCAAAACAGTGGGAATATAAATATTTATGAAGTAAAAGTCCATACTTTATATCTTACTAAATATTTTAAAATAGTCATTAACATTTATCTGTTTTACTTTTCAGTAAAAATTTGACAATGTCTTCGATTCGCAACCCATTATCTGCAATACTCGACAAACACATATTAACAGGACCTAATTACCTCAATTGGCTAAGAAATCTGAAAATCGTCTTGAATTCGGAAAGGATAGCATGTACACTGACTGAGTCGCCCCCTGTTGAGGCTCCGACTGACTTCACTCCTGAGGAATTGCAGACTTACAAGGAATGGTGTGACCATGACTTGAGAGCCAGGTGTTATATGCAGGCTTCAATGAATGATGAGCTGCAGAGGCGTTTTGAGGATGCAAAAAGTGCTGCTG
Source organism: Primulina huaijiensis (assembly GCF_012295235.1). Lineage (NCBI taxonomy): Eukaryota > Viridiplantae > Streptophyta > Magnoliopsida > Lamiales > Gesneriaceae > Primulina > Primulina huaijiensis. The sequence goes on from NC_133312.1 coordinate 17,379,890, forward strand.
ACATTCATTTGCATCTCAAGGAGCTCTTTGGTGAGCAGACTCGACCTCTTAGGCATGTTACCATCAAGGAGCTGATCACTTTGCGCATGCGAGATTGGGCCTCGGTCTATGAGCATGGCCTGAAGATGATTGGGCTCGTGGATAAGCTCGTTGGCATGGATCTTATGTTGCCTTCAGAGTTGACCACTGTCGTGTTGCTCTTGTCGCTTCCTAGCTCATTTGATCTTTTTGTGGTGAATTTCAACATGAGCAAGCTGGAGCCTACCCTTGAGGAGTTGGTGAACATGCTTGTTACGTTTGAAGCTACCATCAAGAAAGAGAAGTCGAATCTTTATGTGGGTTCTTCATCTGGTGCGAAGACTGGTCCACATGGGAAGGAAAAGAAGCGTTCTTTCTAATGTCCCACGAAGAATGTGCCCTTGAAGAGGCAAGCTCCGAGTCCCGCTTTGGCAGCTACACCAGTTAAAGCTGACAAGACTGTTGACATATGTCATCACTGCAAGAAGCCTGGACATTGGAAGCGTAACTGCAGAGAATATCTTGCCCAGAAGATTTCTGGAAACGGTATGTTCTATATTGAAGTAAACATTTCAATTAACTCTACTTCTTGGGGATTGGATACCGGTTGTGGCTCACATCTATGTAATGATTTACAGGTGATGGGAAGAAGTAGGAGGCTCAGGGAAGGTGAGACCTGTTTGAGGATGGGCAATGTAGCAAGAGTTGCTGTGAAGGCCGTGGGAGATGTTTACTTGTTATTGAACAATGATTTTAAGTTGATTTTGATAGATGTTTTGTTTGTACCTAAGTTGGTGAAAAATATTGTTTCCATTTCTATGCTTGATAAAGATTGATATTCTTGTTTATTTAGCAAAGATGTTTGCAACATTTACAAGAATGAATGTTTAATAGTTACTGGAGAACTTGGAAACGATCTCTATAACTTAGAATTGAAAGATATTCCACTAAACAATGTCCAAGCAATAACAACAACAAACAAGCGAAAGCAAGATACTCTTAATACGGCACAATTATGATATGCTTGATTAGGACATATTTCCCTAAGAAGGATGAACAAGCTAGTGGGAGTGGGCATGTTTGATATGGCTGATATTAATTCTCTCCCAACTTGTGAATCCTGTCTAAAAGGAAAGATGACCAAAATTCCCTTTAAGGGTCATGTGAAGCGAGCCAAAGGGTTATTGGATTTGATCCATACCAATGTGTGCGGTCTGCTTAGCATCACCACTAAGCATGGACATGCCTAATTCATCAACTTTGCCGATGACTTTTCGAGGTATGGGTATGTGTATTTGACGAAATACAAATTTGAAGCCTTTGAAAGGTTCAAAGAATTCAGAATTGAAGTAGAAAAACAATTGGGACGAAGCATCAAGTCACTTTGATCGGATCGAGGTGGTGAGTACTTGAGTGCCGAGTTCCAAGAGTATCTTAGGGAGAATGAGATTCTCTCGCAGTGGACTCTTCCTGCTACACCACAATTGAATGGTGTTTCAAAGCGTCGTAACCGGACTTTGATGGATATGGTTTGGTCTATGATGGGGTTCACGGAGTTGCCGCCATCCTTTTGGGGATATGCGCTTGAGACAGCGGCACTGTTGTTGAACAATGTCCATTCAAATGCAGTTGATAAGACACCATATGAGATATGGATAGGTAAACCTCCCAAATATTCTTATCTTAGAATATGGGGATGCCCTGCTTATGTGAAGCAGGCAGTGGGAGATAAATTGGATAGTCGATCCATTTTATGTCACTTTGTGGGATATCCAAGGAATTCAGTTGGATATTATTTCTATCATCCCCAAGAAACAAAGGTGTTTGTTTCTAGGAATGCAACTTTTTTGGAAAAATAATTTCTATTGGATAGAAAAGAGGAGATGATAGAACTCTAAGAGGTTCGATAGACACCCACAATTGAAGAACCCACACTCGAAGAGCCAAGAGAGGAGATACAAGCTCCTTGATGATCCGAGAGAGTCTCGAGACCACCTATGAGGTATGGTCTGCTTTTTGAAGATGGCCATGATGAGCCTAACCATGGATGTGATCCAAGGACCTTCAAGGAAGCGTTATCTGATACTGATTCATCCAAATGGCTTGAAGCTATGGAATCTGAGATGAATTCCATGCATTCGAACCAAGTGTGGAATCTTGTGGATTCACTTGAGGGAACTGTTCCCATAGGTTGTAAATGGATTTACAAGAGGAAACTTTGGGCGGATGGGAAGATATTGACCTTCAAGGCGCGGTTGGTGGCGAAAAGATATACTCAAAGAAAAGGAGTTGACTTTGAGGAAATCTTTTCTCCAGTTGCAATGTTCAAGGCTATAAGGATATTGCTAGCCATAGCTGCATGTTATGACTATGAGATATGGCAGATGGATGTCAAGACAGCTTTTCTTAATGGGGATATTAAGGAAGAGATTTACATGTCTCAACCTGAAGGGTTTACATCTATCGGAAGTGAGCAAATGGTATGCAAACTTCAGAGATCTATTTATGGTCTAATGCAGGCATCTAGAAGTTGGAACCTCAGATTCGACAGTACAATCAAATAGTTTGGTTTTACTAAGAATCCTGAGGAACCCTGTGTATATAAGAAGGTCAGTGCCAGTGCTGTGACATTTCTGGTGCTTTATGTTGATGACAATCTACTCATTGAGAATGATGTTGGGATGTTGCAATCAACTAAAATATGGTTAGCGAGTAAGTTCTCGATGCAGGTCTTGGGTGAAGCATCTTTTGTATTGGGAATACAGATCTATAGAGATAGATCAAGAAGATTGCTTGGTCTCACCCAGTGCACATACATTGATACCATCGTGAAGCGGTTCTCGATGGATGAGTCCAAGAGAGGAAATCTACCAATGTGTCATGGCGTGTCCCTATCCAAGTCTATGTCTCCCAAGACTGATGCAGAGATAGCGGCGATGACCAGCATTCCTTATGCATCTGCAATTGATAGCATCATGTATGAGATGATATCTACACGTCCTGACGTGGATTTTGCACTAAGTGTAGTGAGCAGATATCAATTGAACCCTGGTATTCCACACTGGAAAGCTGTGAAAGACATCCTCAAGTATTTGAGAAGGACCAATAAGTTGTTCTTGGTCTATGGGGGTGGAGAACTGAAATTGGAAGGCTATACTGACTCTAGCTTCCAAAGCGATATCGATGACTCGAAGTCAACCTCTGCGTTTGTATTCATGTTCAATGGTGCTGCTGTCTCTTGGAAGAGTTCCAAGCTAGACAGTACTGCGGATTCCACCACTGAGGTCGAATACATTGCTGCATCAGCTGCAGCAAAGGAGGCTGTTTGCATAAGGAATTTCGTCCAAGAGTTGGGCGTCATTCTTAATGGAGTTGCTCCTGTCCCTGTGTTTTCTGACAACACAGGATCTATAGCTTAAGCAAAGGAGCCAAGGTCTCATCAGAAATCCAAACACGTATTGAGAAAGTACCACATCCGCCGAGAGATTGTGGAAAGAGGAGAAGTGTCGATTGACAAAGTCGGCTCCACAGATAATGTTGTTGATCCACTAACTAAGCCTTTACCTGGACCATTATTCGAGAAGCATCGCGAATCGATGGGTTTGAAGCATATGGGTAGTTGGCTTTAGTGCAAATGGGAGATTGTTAGAGTAGGTACACGTTGAGCCAAGTGTTGTCCGAGTGTTCACAGTGAAACTCTATGTATAAACAATCTTTATTTTAATTATATTTGAAATTATTGTTTTGGCGCATCTTTATATGTATACCCATGCTAGTTGCATAGATAAAGTCCTTGAATATACAAATAGTAGAAAGAATATGAGATGCTCATATGATGAATATCATGAAACTCATATTTGGAATACTGTATATTCTAAACAGTTCCTAGTCGATTCAGCCGCCGCTAAGAAGGATATAGGACGCTCGAGTTTGATATTAGTATCTGCGATGTGAGTACTATGTTTCATTGGTAGGGGATATTGTGATGTCCGAGCATGCAGATAGTTGCTCTTGGTAGAGTGCACTGAACAATCCTCCATTTAGGACTTTCCAAGTGGTTCTCACTTATCGAGTGGAAACGTCCTAGTTTATGGTAGTACACCATTAGTCCTTTTGACCCGGGACAACATTGAGACTCTATATGCTAGCGTTGCACTTTGACTTGTTTACTGACTCTCATGGGGTCATCAGGTGGCAAGGTTGGGTGTTCTGTCGAAACATATAGGAGTCGATACATTGTAGTCAGGGATTGACCGCTTACCTTCGGGTATGGATATCCTATGTATATGTAGTATGAAATCTCTGATCAGAGTGTTGGTGGTAATTATGAAAGGAATTTCATAGATTACACCATCGATGCGACTAAGACATGACATATAGTATCGATTCTTTGACAGCTCTCGATATACCAATAGTTGTCGAATTGGTCGGGATATATGAGTTGGAGGGACCGTACTGTACGCTAACCATAATAGGTTGGTTCTTGCAGGCACTATCATTTGATACCTAGGGAATCATGTAAGCGATGCTGTTAGGCGTTTAACATGATTGGTTGGGTACTATCAGACTTGAGTTCTGACGTTCTTATTATCAAGGAGTTGATAAGTAAGAATGGAGCAACTGAGGTATGCTCGTATAAGGACATGTTTAGTCCTGAATCACATTGAGATGTGAACTCACAGTTAGTTGTATCATTGAACCATTGAAGGTCACACAAGTGCTAACATTTTAGATCCCGTTGAGAAGTAAAATAGTTCAATATGTTGAACGGCTTATAAAGGAGTTTATACGCGCAAATAAAAATAGAAGTATGACTTCTATAAGAGAATTATGGGGAATGTAACTTTTTAATTTGAGGAAGTGTTTCTAAATTAAAAATTGGCCAAATAAGTAATGTATTTAAAAATTGTGATTTTCATAAACATTATTATGAACTAAATTAAATTAATTCAAGGTTTGAATTAATTAAACACTAGTGGGCCTAGTAGAGTTCACATAATTAAATTAATTCAAGTGTTGAATTAATTAAATAATATTGTTTCTTGTAGAGCCCAATAGAAAATAATTATTCAACTAGTATGCTTGAGTAAAATCTAGTAAAGTTTAAATGGTCTCAAATGTGTTTGAGATATTTAAATAAAAGTTCATGGGCTTTATAATTGTTATAAACCCAAATAGAATTGCATGCATGAGAGGTGAAGAGTTGGGAGACAATTTTTTCAATTAACAAGGCATGTGTCTCTCATGCTCACTTTAACTTTTTCGTACACCAAGAAAAACCCTTCCTCTCTCCTTACAAGCATTGTGGCCTAAATTTTAGAGCATTTTTCTCTCCAATTTTCTTCTTCATTTTGTTGAGGAAAGCCTACACTTCTCAATGAAAAATACTCTAATTTTTCTAGTGCAAAATTAGAGTGGTTTAACTTTGTTAGTGGTGGACCTAATTTTGAAGGAAATAGTCCATTTGAGCAAGGAGTGGTGTTGGAAGCTTGTAGATTGTCTACCTTCAAGAGTTAAGTTGTTTACAACTTAGTTGGAGCCAAACCATCAATCCTTGTGATTAATAGGTAATATTCTTAACACACTATGAATGCCATTTTGTGTTTTATTGTATTTGCTACACACTGTAGTTTAGGTTGCTCGGTTTTCTTGCTAGAAAAATTAATTTTGAAAATTCCGTTGCGCAAGCGGGCACCTTAATCGACCCCCTTTCACATATTTGACGACACTATCAAAGAGTTTAATTTTGTCAAGAACCCTAAGGAACCTTGTATATAAAAAAAGATTAGTGGGAGTACAGTGACATTCCTAGTAATTTATGTTGATGACATACTACTAATTGAGTATTATGTAAGGATGTTGCAATCAACTGAAGAATGGTTAGCTATCAAATTTTCTGTGGAAGATATGGGTGAAGCATCCTATATATTAGGAATACAAATATATAGGGATAAATTGAAGAGAACGCTAAGGTTCACCCAATCCACTCATATCAATATCATGCAAAGGAGATTCTCTATCAAGGATTCCAAGAGATGATATTTCTTAATGTGTCAAGGTGTGACTCTATCAAGTCTATGTGCCACAGGACTAATGAAGAGATAGAAACCATGAGACGTATTTCATATGTGTCTGCTATAGGCAATATAATATATTGTATGATATCTACTCAACCTGATATTGCATTTGCACTATGTGTTGCGAGCAGATATCAAACGAATCCAGGTCCATTGCATTGGAAAGACATGAAAGACATTCTTAAGTACTTGAGAAGAATTAAGAATTTGCTCTTAATTTATAAGAGTGGAGAATTAAAATCTGAAGGTTATATTGATTCTAGCTTCCAATCGGATGTGGATGATTCGAAATCAACATCTGGATTTGTATTCAAGCTCAATGGCGGTGATGTCTTTTGGAAGAGTTCCAAGAAAGACACCACAACATATTCAACTATTAAAGCCAAATACATAGCTACATCGGCTGCAACAAAGGAGGCTGTTTTGATGAGGAATTTCGTTCAAAAGTTGGGTATCATTCATCAAAGAGTTGATCTGGCTCGGTCTACTGCAACACTGGTGTCGTTGTTCAAGCAAAGGAACCGAGTTCGAATCAACGATCCAAACATATACTGTGGAAGTTCCACATAATCCGAAATATTATGGGACGAGGAAACATATTAGTGAAGAGAATCGTCTCTACATATAAAGTTGATGGCCCACTGACGAGTGAGTGATTGTTAGAGTAGGTTCCCAACAAGCCAACTTGTAGCTTGGCTTTTTTTGACTCTTATATAAAAAAATTCTTTATTTTAATAATATTTTACGGTTTTATCCAATTATGACATTTACTTTTATTTGTATACTCATGCAAGCTGCGTAGATAAAGCTATTGAATATACTAAAGGTACCATGAAGTTTGCCCCACAACGTAAGATCATTTAGCTCATTAAGAAGTGTAACGTATATTTTAAAAAAGATCCTAGTTGAATCAGCCGTCTAAAATAAGGATAAAGGTCGTTTGAGCTTGAGACTAGCATCTGTTATATAAATGTCATGTTTATGTGAGAACTCGAATTTAATTAACCAATATTTGGCAAGAATTAGAAATAATTATTTTAAAGTGATAAATTAAATAATTAAGTAAAATAAATGTAATTGTGTGTTAAAAATATATATTAGAAAATATCGGAATTATAGACGATATTAAAATACATATCGGAGTTTAATAGCACATGAGAGTTGAAATAAATTAGACCGAGTCACATTTTAGTATTTTTCTAAATATTAAATTATACAAATCATGTATATATTTATATATATGTGTTCCCTAAGCCCAACCTATCTCTTTCCATGCGCCTTGCTTCCTCACTCAGCGTCCGGCTTCTTGCTTGCCATTTTTCTTGGTTCCTTAGAGTGTGTAGAGATCGTTTCTAGCTTCAATTCAGTTCATAGGCAGTTTTTGAAGGTAATCTCTAAGCTTAGGGTTTCAATTTTGTTCATGAAATTCTTATTGGGTTGTGTTATGTGTTTTCATCTTTTTCTTCTGATTTTCGAGGTTATGTGTATTGTGCACTAAGAATATCAACTTGCGGTTCCAATAAAACTTGTATATCTATTTTTTAGCTTTCTGTAACCGCTGGAAAAATGGCATTCCAATTACGGATTTGATATTATTTTTCTACCAAAAGGTGTCACAATCGAACTCTATGTTTGAGATGTGTATAATGACTATTGTAATTCGAGGTTATGACCTTTGTGCAATCAGATTCTGGACTTTGTTAAAATTAAAGTTGTAGAGCTATGTGTTATTTTTGAAATGAGACTCGAGTCATTAAATTCCATTAAGAATTGAAGTAGTTATGCTTATTTTACTGAAATTGCTCAGTTATAAACTTCTGTCCACGAATTTCGTGAGTAGCAACATGTTCTGGTTAATTTGGAATTAATCTACTGAGATTATGAAAATGATTTCTTCTAGGAAAACTATATATTTGAGTTTTCTTTCATTAACAATTTGTGGATATTGATTTGATTCAATAATGAGTTAGATATGAATTTTATACTCATAAGTATCGAGCCTGAATCTGTTACAGAATTTATTTTTCATGGTTTCTGGTTTTGGGCATTTTTCAATGTCGAGATGAATGAATTTATTTCTGATGTCTTCTGATGAAATATGCGACTTTGAGTTAGGATTCCAGCCATATATAATAACTATATTTTTGTTAAGTTATGACCTTAAAATCGAGCTTATGTACAAGCTAGAATTAGTAACTTGTATTTGGCTAAACGTTGAATATTTATTTGATGGAAATAAACAATTTGCCTCTGGTTTTAATAGCCAGAAAGCATCGATGAGTTCATAAATTATTGTGGTAATTTAATTTGAAGGTTAAGGTACATATTGATCGATTCCTTACAGCGTCTATAACGACGTGTAATTTAATTGATGTGAATTGATTGATTCTATGTTAATTATGTATTTATGTGCTCTTTGTGCTATTTAAATGCATTTTTAAGATTATTCCTTATTTATTAAAATAAATATGATTTTTAAATATATTGGAATAATATGTCGGTTTATAGGCATTTTTGAGCATGCATTCATATCAAGCCATAACTCCGTTGTTTCCTAGATTTCTATTTACTCTTGGATGAGTTATTTAGACATCAGAGCCGAGGGCGTTTATGCGTCACACCTCTGATGACTAGCGGAAGGGCCGAGTAGTTTTGCAGACTAACACCCCTGATGTAGATGTGCAGGGTCGAGGGTGTATTTGACATGTCACACCCCTTGCACATGTGGCCACAGTAATTGCTATCGTTTCTTTGGATCCAGTTTGATACTCGAGATTATTTGGTACACTACATGCATTGCATTGCATGTCATTTATATATGCTGCTGTGGTTTGACCCTTGTCCCTCGGGGCTGCTATGGTTTGTTCTGTGATTCCATAGCAGGTTATACAGGTGGTTTTGATGCAGCTGACGGATCGTCTGCCAGTGGAGCCCAGTGAGTCGGTTTGAGTTGGGAGTCCCTAGATATTTATACTATATATTGAGTCATTTGCCGAGAAGATACCTCGTGTATTTGTATGGTTGTATACTTGAGTGTTGGATTTTATTTGGTGTGATTGAGCCTGACCAACTCTGCATGCGATTGGTATTCTGTTTGGTTTATTGGGCTCTATTTTCGAGTATAAATGTTTAGTTGTGTTGTTTTGATTTTTTGGTATGTTCTATTTACGATGAGGTCATGTTGAAATTTCTATAGGCCCAAAATAGAAAATTTTTACTCGTTTTCGCTATTTACGCTAATAAATCATGGTTTTTTGATAATTAAAAATTAATCAGGAGCACATACCCTCACAGTTTCATTTGGAAGGGCATTGAGATGCTAATTTATACAAATGGGTGATCATTTAATGATGCGCTGAAAAACACTCACTCGGAGAGACCAAGTGGTTATCACTTATCGAGCGGAATAGTTTGAGGTTATGGTTGTACACCATTAATCCTTTGACCCGAGACAACGTATAGGCTTTGCATACTAGCATTCACTTTGATTAGTTTACCAACTTTATTAAGGGTGATCAGGTGACGATATTGAGTGTAGATTCGAAATAAGTAGGAGCAAATGCAATGTAGTCGATGATTCACTATTTTCCTACTATTGAAGATATAATATGTGATCTGATAAGTTAATAATGCAATGAGTCTCTAGCCAGAGCAAGACATGTTCTTTAGGAAAAGGTGATTTTCTAGTTGCACATACCATGTCAATGTTATCACTCAAAGATACATTACATTTTTATCAAATTCAAATACAACTCTCGATATATCAATGGTTGCAGATTCGATCGAGATATATGAGTTGAAGGGACCGTACTGTACGCTAACCATAACTCAGATCCTTGTAAGAACTATCACTGATACCTAGGGGATCATGAGACGATGCTACTAGACGCTCTTACCATGATCCGATGGGAACAATCGGACTTCAGTTCTGACATTTTTTTATCAAGGGGTTAATGAAAAGAATATTACTAATTAAGCTAAGTTCGAATAAGAATAAATGTCATTCTCAATCACAAGAAGTTGTTAACTGATGGCTAGTTGTATCCCTGAACCATTGAGGCTCACACAAGTATGGAACTCTATCTTTCAGTTGAAATAATCAAGTTAAAAGAGTTGAATTTGACAACTATAGTTTGATGGACATCAAATAGATTGCTTATAAAGAAGTTTATAAGTTGATTCCATTTATTGAAAGTTAATGTAACTGCTAAATAAGTGAGAAGAGTGGAAATGCATGATTTGGTGAAAAAATTCACAAAAATAGATGTATGTGTCTATACATGTACATATGTATATATGTATGTATAGATGTATTAATATAAATATATAAACATGGATATATAAATATATATATATGTATCATGCATTATCAAGAGTTCATTTTGCTAAATATGAGAAATTTAATTAATGAAAATAAACAATCCTGGTCAGAGTATGATTATGAATCTTAATAGGAGAAGGACTCCTAATGTGATCAAAAATCAAGCTCCGTAAATATTTTATGGAGGGTAATATGAAAACGATTATTTTTTTGCACACAAATTTTGGATTTTCTACCTCTCTTCCCACACACAAAATTCGGCCACCTTGAAATTTTCTTCGAAATATATCCCAGCCATCATTGTCGCAGGATCTTTGAAATTTCCGCGATCCAATCTCAACGCAAAGTTTGTTTGAATTTCTAGTGAAATCTAAACAAGAAATACAGTCTCTGATCGTGGACCTGATTAGACGATCAAATGAGAGAGATCTGTTCGAAGGGATTGACAAGAAATACTACATCCGCTTAAAAACCGTAATAGAAGAAGCCGGGTTTAACACGCAAAGATAAACAATTCTAAACACCCTATGAAAATTATAACTCATATGACACCAAAGAAACATTTCGAATAAACTTACTCAGCGTCTTGAATATGAAAAAACGGTACATCAACATATATATCCCGTCATGGCTGCTTTGAAAAGGAGCGAGGAAAAAATGAATTTCAATACTTTGACACCTAACAAAGTATCAATGTAGACTTGAACCTTGCTGGAAAGACATAGCTGTAGATGAAGTTGAGAACTTTCCGAAGTTAATCAGATATATAACTCAAACCAAAGACGAGACAAGCCACAGGCCCAGAACCATGATAATGCGAGATGGATAAAATTTTAATAACACAATCATGAGTTTCTTGAGTAAATGGAAATAGAAAACAAACGAATCCTCAAATACCACATATGGTGTACCTTAAAGGTTATAATAGAAACTGGTGTCAAGGAACACAAACACGGTTTCAACCCAAGTAAACTTATTACTGATGGTACATTTCTTATTGTTAAGATTTAAGCCGATGATTTGGTGTAGAAACGGACACCAAAAGCCAAGCCCAATATAAGAAGGGGAACTAAGAATTGGAGAAGCTTGATGAGGAAGTCTGATGATTTGTCCTGAACTGCTTGAGTCTGTTTTGGAGGAGGAGTGTTTTGACTCTTGCTCGGAATGGTCGATGAATCAATTTCCCCTACTAAGAACTCATCCATCATTGACCTAGCACTACTGCTGTGACCAACATCCTCAAAATCGTCAGTTGCGTCCTTCCCTGCAATAAAGACAACTGTTAAATTTTGGGACAACAAAGACACTACATATACCTACATTCCTAAGTTATATACATCCACAAAAGCTCCCATTCAAAAACCATAGTTATATATTGATATATTCAGACAGCAGAAAAGGGTTGTTCCAGTGTTACGGGCATACATTTGGAAGAGTTGATGCAGTTTTCTCCAAATCATATAGCAATATTACTAAATAGTACTACCTGTTGCAGTCAGCAAAACATCGTCACCACCAGGATGGTCGTCCAAGAATTTGGTGACATCATATACCTGTGTAAGAGTAATCAAGAATGAGTAATGCATGCAAATTCAAATCAGGGCATATGCTGCAGATACAAGAATATAGATACCCTAAAAATCCAGCTACTGTCACAGTATATTGTATCGAACCGTGCCACACTGCAACTCAAACCTCCCCTTAGAATACTTGTTTACTGCAGTGTCCAACTCAAACGTTTAATAACGAAATTACAGATCCGGATTTCTGGAGATCCGTTCTCCATTGAGTTTAACCGAGTGAAGACCTTATTAGTAATTTATCACTCGTTGTAACTAACTCTAAATTAATTAAGAGAATACTTCAGGTTTCGTGCTTCAACTTTTCAGTCATATAGTTGGCTTATATCACATTTGGATGTCGTATTATGAATCAAATTGGACATAGTAGAGCCAGAAAGATGTTATTGGTGATGCTAAAATCAATAAAGTTCCCACTTTGAAGACAACGTTGTAAACATAAAACAAAAATGTGAACTTGTGATGAGGTTACTAATTACTACATGCTTGACTTGACTAATCAGGAAAGATAGACGCAGAAGGAAAAAATTAACCAAGAACAGTGATTGAAGGTTAATAACCAAACGTCAGTATATAAACTCTAAACGTTGATTGTAATTTTTTTCCAGTAAGATTGAAAACGGGAGAGAAGAAAATAAATGTAACTTAACTCCACATATTCGAGGAAACAGCTCATAAAAAGCAACAAAAATAATCAGCAATCAAGTATAGCAATGAGTGAAAAATGAATGAGACAGTTATACATCAGAATGTTAGTCAAATGATCATTCGATTTGGCGACAACAGATAACAATTTCAAATCAATAAATTTGAACAAAAAAGAAATTCATGTACGAGAATCATTCAAGAGTAAATATCACTTAAATAATTAAGCTTTCAATGAGGTTTGTATCAATCCACTTGATGCCGTTGTCAGCTCATTTCTTCGCACAAGGAAAAGAGAGTAGAAAATCGTAACCTCGAGCCGGAAGTCAAGATATATTGTATTTTTTTTAAGGAAATTGAGAATCAAAACGAAATAATAATTCAACCAATTAAAATATCATAGTGAATCTCCCTCATCAATATTGTATTCTCAGGAAAACTTCAATTCTATTTACCAAACTCCCACGATGACATAATCAAATTCACACACAATCATCCTCAATAATCAAAATTATTCGAATTGAAACTCAACTAAAAGCAAAAATAGAGACACGCTGCACGATGCATCAAAACAAAAAAAATTAGTTATAAAACATCCCAGAAGAACAGATCAAGATTGGATTTTCCAGAGATCTAGAATGTCACACGCTCAAAACAGAACCAACCACAACCCATCACCCAAAAGGGTATAAAATTTCGAGATAAAATCAAGAAAAATTCGATACCTTGCCATTAATGAGGAGCCAACAATCCTTCTTGTTGTTGTGCTCAGAAATCTCGGCCAAAGTGAAAAGTTTACCCATTTCAGGTTAGCTAATCAAGCAAAAAAGAATTAAAAAAAATCAGGGTGAGAATTCCTCAAGCAAATCCTACAAAAGGGCTTGAAGATTTGTTGGCCTGGAAGATGAAGTGAGGGTAGATGAATCTGCTAGGGGATCCTAGTGATGAGCCAAAGGGAATTGGCTGGATTAGGGCTACACTTGGGTTTAATTTTGTATTTTATTTTTTTTATGGAAGTTAAGTTTGGTGTCTTCATATTTTAGTTTGGTAGGTTTGGTGTCGACTTGTACTTCGTAATATGCAACGAGCAAAAATTTAAGAAAAATAAAAAAAATACAACTAATACTAATATATTATACAATTATATTTATAACTAATGAATAGAGGTGGGCATAGTTTGGTTAAAACCGAAATAATCGACCGGACCGAAAAATTCGGTTTAAATGGTTTGGTTTTATCGGTTTTTCGGCCGGTTACGGTTTTAAAATTTAAAAACTTCGATTTTTTAGTTCAGTTTATGTTTTTGATCTTTAGAAAACCGAAATAATCGAACCGGCCATATTATATTTAACTATAAGATTTTTTGTATAATGAGCTAATAAATGAGAAAGATCTTTGCTAGTTTCAGTAAGTTTATATATATTTAAGTTATGCTTCAAGATTGTTATTCATAATCACCATTGTGATGAATTGAATGTCATTTTTATTTCTAATTTTGCAAAACAGGATTTTGGAGTTTGACAATTGGAAGTTCAAATTCTTATTGAAGCTCATATTGTTAAATGTATTGAGATTAGATATGCAAAATCTATGTGCATTTTGCAGTCTTAGAATTTGAATTTAATGACTGTGTATCTTTTTATTGAAGAACTACTGTTTGAAATTGTATTTCAAATTGTTATTGAAGCTTGAATTGTTAAGTCATAAGTGTATTGTAATCAAACATGTTCTACTCATCTACTGTCATAGTTTCTTTTATATGTGTTGCATTCATCAAGCATCAAGTGATGTATAATTTTATTTCTTAATAAAATATTATAAAACTGTATATAACCGACCATATAAACCGGACCGTATTATAAAAAAATCGGACCGAACCGTAATAAAGTGGTTTGGTTTTGGACAAGATATATTCAAAATCGAAAACCGAAAAACCGAACCGTTACATAGAAAAACCGGACCGAACCGACCGACGCCCACCTCTACTAGTGAATCGACGCACGCGTTGCGTGCTTGTACAATATTTTTTATAATTCATTTAGTTTAAATTTAAATGAGGATAAAAAATATAATTATAAGAAATAGTGAGAAACTACAATGCAATTTTGATATATGAATTAAAAAATAAATAGAAAAAAGAAAGAAATAAAAAAAAGACCCAAGTTGGAATTAAACCTACAACTTAATGCATAAAAAACAAAATCTTTATCCACTGAACTACATATGAATTGCATTAAAATATTAATACTTTATTAATATATATAATTATTAAAACAGACAATGACACCAAAAGTTAGTTACTCTAAATGTCTCAAACTTAATAATATAGTATATATAATTGTATCATGATATTTTGTTATTATCTCATGAGATTTTGATAAATGTAATTTTTGTATGAGATTTTATATGTTGTACAAATTTGGTTGTACATATAACATTATTCTATATATATAAATAAAATATTACTTATTTGCATATAATTAATTTAATTTTAATTAAGCAATATATATATATATATTATTTGATTGATTGAAAAATTAAACAGAGGAACAGGCTTAAACGAGAAAATTTTAAAATGTAAATGGTCAATTTTTAAAATTTTAATGGTGGAATAAAAATAATATGTAAAGAAAATATTCAAAAAATTTGGGTAAACAAATGATAATTTTAGAATTACGAAAAAGTTTCACCACTGTACCAAAAATTGGTTACTCTAATATTTTAACTTTAAATAATAGTGTGTGTATATATATAATATAATTTTTGCATAAAAGTTTTATAACTATATTTTATGTTATCAATTTTAGAGATGATTTTTCTATATTTTGATTATTAAATAGAGTAACTATTTAAGGAGTACTATTTATTTAAAACGGATAGATCTAATTCATATTCATAAAAAATCAATATATTTTAAAATAAAAAATAATATTTTTCATGTAAATCAAACTATATATATATATATTACACAATATATTTTTGACAAAAAAGTCATACATTTCATAAAAAGTCATACTTTTAACTCAAATAACAATGTATTAATAAATATTATTCATAAATAAATAACAAAAAATAATAATATGTTTTTATGTTATTTAAATAGTTATTGTTTAAATTCATTGTGTTTTTCTAATATTCTTTTGGATCTTTCAAATTCGGGATGGGATGCTATCATTACCGAATAAAATCACATGCTCTATTTTATGCAAAAATTAGCCCAACAAATATATGGAAGTATAGTTAGTTGACCGTGTATTTCGTTTTTTAACAAATAAAGAATTATATAATTAAAATTGTTATCTCATATATATATTTATATAGTAGGAAATGTTTGAGAGATTTTTTTTAATTGCTGTTTTCTATGTATTTGAATGGTCTACGGCGGTTCAACAATTCTCTAATAAAGGTTATCCAATTTTATTTTTTTTTTGGTAAATAGAAAATTTTTATATAAAGAAACGATCAGCATGTACATGAACAGCACTAGAAACATCTGTCTTAGCTAGAGAATGATGGTCATATTCGTTTATCGTCGAACAAAACAAATTTTAAATCATGCTTAATTCTATTACCGACAATACTAATGCCAATGCCTCGGTCTCTCGACTGCCATAAATTTTCCATCAGAGTCCCTAATCACGACACCAGATCTCGTGGTATTATTGTTGGCGAAGATGGACGCAGCTCATAATGATGTTGGCCAGGATTAGCACTTATATTCGTAGGCATACAGCGAGCGGTAGTCCACTGGGGTCAGGAACTCCATAGCTAACTAAACCGTTACCACAGTTGATTGAGAAGCCCCATCACCATAGTATCGCATTCCTATGCATCTAGAGCCGCCACATAATAACAAATTTTGAACGTTCTTCGGCACCACATTCCTTGATACATTGAAACAGCCGCTGGACGAAAGATTCACATTGATAGTGATCCGGGTAAATCGGGTATGAGATATGTGGACAATGCACCAGATGATGAGGACA
Organism: Primulina huaijiensis; assembly: GCF_012295235.1. Lineage (NCBI taxonomy): Eukaryota > Viridiplantae > Streptophyta > Magnoliopsida > Lamiales > Gesneriaceae > Primulina > Primulina huaijiensis. The sequence goes on from NC_133312.1 coordinate 17,396,517, forward strand.
ATTTTATGTTTAAGGAAATTTGAGTAAGTATAATGGCTTTAGCTAAAACCTGCAAACAAGAAAAAAAACTCGTGAATGGGCGCCGGAGAGGTGTCCGGCGTGACCACTCCGATGCTTAAGTCAGCAGTTTTATGATGAATAACACAAGCGATATATGTGAGAATATATGTGAGTGTTTGATAATTCAAAATTCCCGAATCTGTGAATGAGAAATATATCTCCTATTTATAGTAGTAAATCTCATAGAAATTTAGTACCCTCGGGCTTGAAATTCCATAGAAAAATAATCAATTCCAATCTTGTAAAAGCATCGGAGGCTTCACATATCTCATAGATAGGATGAGGTGTCGGGAACTGACATCTCCTGGGCTTAGGATAAGATGCCGGTGCCTTATGTCTCCCGGACTTTGAATATTATGTCGTTTAGTACCCTCGGGCAACAGGACTAATGTCATGCTGACGTGTACCATAGCATTTAATCCCGTCGAAAAGCGTTTCGTATTCCGAGAACACGATAAGTCTGAGACACCTCGATATCTGTGTACGTCCTTTCCTCTTCCCAGTACAATTTTCGAGGCGCATCTTGTTCATCCACGTGTCCTTAAATTAATGGCTGAGATCAGCCTCTCCCGCCTATATACAGTAGCAACCCAGTTTTTTCAAATTACTTGACAAATTCAAAATCTTGCCCAAACTCTTGCCAATTTTTCTCCCGACTCTCCGATGTGCAAGTTCTTTCCTACTCCGGCGATTTCCAGATTCCAGCTCTCTCCTCCGTTTTACACTTGTAAGTTTCTTCTTATTTTTCTTAAAACATGTCTAATTCCACCACCTCAACCTCAGGGGCCTGATGAAACTTAAAATTAATAATTTATTATATGTTAAAACCTATATTTTAAAATTTAAGTTTCATTAAAATTATAAAATTATGTTATTTTAGTATTGTGTGTTTATATTTAAATGTCTTACTAAATATATTTTATTTTCAGGTTTTCTACGTGTTGGTAAAATAATGATAACTCAAGCTAGAAAATTCAAATGGAGACAATTCCCCACATGTTTGCTGTTTTGAGCTGAGTCAAATTCGGTGATTAAAGTCGTGGAACAAAGCATTGAAAGAAGGGGCATGAAATTGAAGTTGGAGGAGACAAAGACTACTATTACAACTACATTGCATTAATAGAATTTTTTACCCTTTCTCTCATTTGGCCTATAAATAGAGGCCTTGTGCTAGCTTGAGAATCATTCTATCTCATTGTAAAATATAGTGTGAGTGTGTATAAAAGTTCTAAGTTCCAATATATTTTCCATTTTCCAAATTATGAGTGATGTTTTTAGTGTTGATCAAAAGTAAGTTCATGGAAAGCTAAATCTATTATGTCAAGGTGAAGAGGATGAATTCTTGGTGAAGTAAGATTGTTTATATTTTGTATATTCTTTCTTTATTTCTTTTCATTTTGCTAATTTCTTTTTATTGTAGGTATAAAAATGAATTATTTGTTGTTATCAATTTACATCAAATGCTTGATACCATTGAAGTGGTTATCTTGATTTGTTGTTTAATTTTGATACAATAAATATTTCATCAATTATTATTGTTATATTATACATATATATATATATATATATATATATATATAATTATATCATATATTTCATTTAGACGATAGCGTGGCTCTGCCGGTTGTTCTAAATGAAATATTATGATATCTAACAATCTAACATTTACTTTATCGCAACTAACTTTTACTTTCCGCATCTAACATTTACTTTATCGCAACTAACTTTTACTTTCCGCATCTAACATTTACTTTATCGCAACTAACTTTTACTTTCCGCATCTAACTTTTACTTTATCGCAACTAACTTTTACTTTCCGCATCTAACTTTTACTTTATCGCAACTAACTTTTACTTTCCGCATCTAACATTTACTTTATCGCAACTAACTTTTACTTTCCGCATCTAACTTTTACTTTATCGCAACTAACTTTTACTTTCCGCATCTAACTTTTACTTTATCGCAACTAACTTTTACTTTCCGCATCTAACTTTTACTTTATCGCAACTAACTTTTACTTTCCGCATCTAACTTTTACTTTATCGCAACTAACTTTTACTTTCCGCATCTAACTTTTACTTTATCGCAACTAACTTTTACTTTCCGCATCTAACTTTTACTTTATCGCAACTAACTTTTACTTTCCGCATCTAACTTTTACTTTATCGCAACTAACTTTTACTTTCCCGCAACTAACTTATTAAATCATATATTTCATTTAGGCAATAGCGTGGCTCTGCCGGTTGTTCTAAATGAAATATAATGATTTAATTTAACATTTATTTTATGCAGTTATATATTTATATAGTTATATATATAATCATAGGTACCATATATAAAATATCGGTGAATTCGGTATTTTCTATAGTGGGAACTATATTATATTAGGTGTGTGTTTAAATATTTTTATTTTCTTGGAACCATTATTTATGGTGGTTTCCTTTGTTTTACTTTTAGTTAAACAATATTGCATAAACCAAGAATAAATCCTCGAGCCTTGACAAAATTTATAATTTGTAAACTTCGTTCTTGCATTTGGTAATCTATAAATTAATAAATTTAAACTTAAAATAACCTCTCTGTGGATCGATCTCGTACTTACGAAATATATTACTTGCAGACAACCTACACTTGGGTGAATTATAATTTAAGTAGTAGCAAGTTTTTGGCGCCGTTGCCGGGGAGGTATAAATTAAGTTTATATTTGTTAATTATGTTTTATTTATAAGTATTGTGTTTTTTTTTTTTTGAGTATTTGGAGTCGAAAAAAAAGTGGTAGACTTATTCGAGTATCTGAAAATAATTTAAACATGGATGATAATTCAAATAATCAAGATAATGATAACAATAATAACAATAATAATAATAATAATCAAGAACATGATCAATTAAGAACACTTAGGCACCATATGAACCCTATTAGAACTAGTGCCCCATCTTGTTTAGTTTTTCCTCCTGATGCATCTAATTTCAACTTTAAACCTCAAATTATTCAACTTTTACCAAATTTTCATGGCTTAGATTCTGAAAATCCATATTTACATCTAAGAGAATTTGAGGAAGTTTGTAACACTTATAATGATCAAAATTGTAGCATGGATATAGTTCGATTAAAGCTTTTCCCTTTTTCTTTAAAAGATAAAGCTAAAACATGGCTACAAAATTTGAGATCAAGTTCAATAAGATCATGGGAAGAAATGCAACAACAATTTCTCAAAAAGTTTTTTCCTTCCCATAGAACAAACTCTTTTAAAAGACAAATTACTACTTTTTCTCAAAAACAAGGAGAAACATTTTATCAATGTTGGGATAGATATAAAGAATTACTTAATACATGCCCACATCATGGTTTTGAAACATGGAGAATAGTTTCTCACTTTTATGAAGGTCTAATACCTAAAGATAGGCAAATGATAGAATTCATGTGTAATGGAACTTTTGAAGATAAAAACCCAAATGAAGCTATGGAGTATTTGGATTCATTAGCAGAAAATGCTCAAAATTGGGATAATATAGGCACAATAGAACCACCAACAACTAAAATCAATAATTCAACAAATGGGGGTGGTATCTATAATCTTAAAGATGATATAGATATTCAAGCTAAACTTGCATCTTTAGCAAGAAAAATTGAGTCATTAGAAATGAAAAAGAGTGGTCAATTAAAAAGTATTCAAGAAATTGTTTGTCATATATGTGATACACATGATCATGCTACAAAAGATTGTCCAACATTACCTTCATTTAAAGAATGTCTCCATGAACAAGCAAATTATGTTAACAATTATAAAAAACCAATACTAGATCCTTTTTCAACATCATATAATCCTGGATGGAAAAATCATCCTAATTTTAGTTGGAGGAATGATAATAATGCACAACCCTCACAACAATATTTTCAAAATAACCAAAATCATCAAGGTTATATTCCTTATGTTACACCTCCAAGAAAAAACTTTGAAGATGTAATTCATGCATTTATCCAAAAGCAAGAATCTATCAATATTCAAAACAGTCAATCTATGACTGATTTGAAAGAAACTCTTGCAAAATTTGCATCTGCACTTAATATTCATGAAAAAGGAAAATTTCCATCTCAACCTCAACCTAATCCTAAAAATCAAAATCAAGAATTAAAAAATGAAAAAATTGATCAAATAAAATCTGTTATTACCCTTAGAAGTGGTAAAATAGTTAATGATCCATATAGTAATGAAAACAAGGATCATTTAAAATCAAAGAGTAAGGATGATAATCCTGATACTTTTGAGAATGATGATACCTTAAATTCTAAAAATAATATGTTGAATGATAAATCATCTGAAATAGTAAATGAATCAAATAAACCTCCACCATTTCCTCATGCATTAACAAATCATAAAAAACAAAAAAATGATTCTGATATCTATGAAGTTTTTAAACAAGTAAAGATAAATATTCCATTATTAGATGCTATTAAACAAGTACCTTCATATGCAAAATTTTTAAAAGACTTATGTACTGTGAAGAGAAAATTGCATGTGAAGAAGAAAGCATTCTTGGCTGAACAAGTAAGTTCTATTCTTCAAAATAATTCTAGTTTAAAATATAAAGATCCTGGTTGTCCAACAATTTCATGTATTATTGGAGAAAATAAAATTAAAAAAGCTTTGTTAGATTTGGGAGCAAGTGTGAATTTACTTCCTTATTCAGTTTATGAAAAACTTAATTTAGGAGAATTAAAACCCACTTCTGTTACTCTCTTACTGGCGGATAGGTCAATCAAAATACCTAGAGGTATTGTAGAAGATGTGTTGGTTCAAGTTGATAAATTCATATATCCTGTAGATTTTATTGTTTTGGATACACAACCAATAGAAGTACATAATGAAATTCCAGTAATATTGGGACGACCATTTCTAGCAACTTCAAATGCTTTAATTAATTGTCGAAATGGAATAATGAAATTGTCTTTTGGAAATATGACTCTAGAACTTAATGTGTTCAATTTATGTAAACAACCAAGTATTAATGAAAATGAATATGATAATGAAATTGAAACAATTATGGAAGAAAATATACAAGAAGAAAACTTAAATCAACAATCTGAAGTTTTTTCAATAGATTGTTTTGAGTCTGAAAATAATTTTAAAAAAGATGATAATAGAAAACTTGAATTAAAAGTTTTACCATTCGAATTGAAATATGTATTTCTTGGTGAAAATAAAACATTTCCTATTGTAATTTCTTCCACTCTTCTACCAAATCAAGAAGAAGATTTAATTAAATTACTTAAGAAATATAAAAATGCAATTGGATGGACTTTGAAAGATATAAAAGGTATAAATCTTTTAATTTGCACACATAAAATTCATTTGAAAGAAAATGCTAAAACATATCAACAACCACAAAGAAGGTTAAATCCACATATGAAAGAAGTTGTTAAGAATGAAGTATTAAAACTATTAGACGCTGGAATTATCTATCCAATCTCAGATAGTAAATTGGTAAGTCCAACACAAGTAATACCTAAAAAGTCAGGCATCATTATTATAAAAAATGAAAAGAGAGAGTTATTACAAGCTAGGATTCCATCTAGTTGGCGTATGTGTATTGATTATAGAAAATTAAATGATGCAACTAGAAAAGATCATTTCCCACTACCATTTTTAGATCAAATTCTAGAAAAAGTAGCAGGAAATTCTTATTACTGTTTTCTTGATGGGTATTCGGGGTATTATCAAATACCTATATCATTAGAAGATCAAGAAAAAACTACTTTCACTTGTCCTTTCGGAACTTTTGCATTTAAAAGAATGCCATTTGGTTTATGTAATGCTCCGGCTACTTTTCAAAGATGCATGTTAAGTATTTTCAGTGATATGATTGAAGAATTTGTAGAAGTTTTTATGGATGATATAACTGTTTTTGGAAACTCATTTGAAAATTGTCTTAAAAACCTAGAAGAAGTATTAAAACGATGTGGAGAAAAAAATCTTGTTTTAAATTTGGAAAAATGTCATTATATGGTTAAATTTGGGATTGCGTTAAGTCATGTTATATCTGAAAAAGGAATTGAAGTTGATAAAGCCAAAGTTGATGTTATTGCTAATTTAACATCACCAAAAACGGTCAAAGAAGTTCGATCATTCTTGGGTCATGCAGGTTTTTATAGAAGGTTTATAAAAAATTTCAGCATAATATCTAAACCAATTTCGAATCTTTTAACAAAAGATACACAATTTGAATGGACTCAGAAATGTGAAAATGCTTTTAAAAAAATAATTAATCTTTTAATTACATCACCTATTTTACAACCTCCAGATTGGTCTTTACCATTTGAATTAATGTGTGATGCAAGTGATTATGCTATAGGAGCTGTGTTAGGACAGAGAAAAGAAGGAAAACCGTATGCAATCTATTATGCTAGTAGAACCTTAAATAGTGCCCAAATAAATTATTCAACTACTGAAAAAGAATTACTTTCAGTAGTATTTGCATTAGATAAGTTTCGATCTTATTTAATTGGTTCTACTACTATTGTGTACACTGATCATTCTGCCGTAAAATATTTATCAAATAAACAAGATGCTAAGCCAAGATTAATACGGTGGATTTTATTGTTACAAGAATTTGATATTATAATTAAAGATAAAAAAGGAAAAGAAAATGTCGTAGCCGATCATTTATCTAGAATAATGACTGAATCATCTCATAATGAAATACCAATAAATGAAAATTTTCCAGATGATCAGTTGTTTTATGCTACTATTATGCCCTGGTTTGCTAACATTGTAAATTTTATTGTGACAAATAAAATGCCTTCTCATTGGAATTCACAGGATAAGAATAAATTCTTGATAGAAGTTAAAAAATTTTATTGGGATGATCCTTACTTGTTTAAGTATTGTCCTGACCAAATTTTTCGACGATGCATACCCGACAATGAAGTAAGTAATGTTATTAAATTTTGTCATTCTGAAGCATGTGGAGGTCATTTTTCATCCAATAAAACAGCTGCAAAAATCTTACAATGTGGATTTTATTGGCCCTCTTTATTCAAAGATACGCATTTATTTTGCAAATCTTGTGAAAACTGTCAGAAGATGGGATCAATTTCAAAACGAAACATGATGCCTTTAAATCCAATCATAATTATTGAAATATTCGATAGTTGGGGGATAGATTTTATGGGTCCATTTCCATTATCTTTTGGATATACGTACATTTTAGTCGCTGTTGATTATGTTTCAAAATGGATTGAAGCAATTGCATGTAGAACTAATGATCATAAAGTTGTTATAAAATTTTTAAAAGAAAATATTTTTAGTCGATTTGGAATACCTAGAGCAATAATTAGTGATGGAGGAAGTCATTTTATAAATAAATCATTTTCTTCTTTGTTAAGAAAATATGGCATTACACATAAAGTTTCTACCCCATATCATCCTCAAAGTAATGGTCAAGTTGAACTTGCAAATAGAGAAATAAAACAAATTTTAGAAAAAACAGTTAATCCAAATCGAAAAGATTGGTCTTTAAGATTAACTGATGCATTATGAGCATATAGAACTGCATATAAGACATCATTAGGGATGTCACTATATAGGTTAGTTTTTGGTAAACATTGTCATTTACCGGTTGAACTTGAACATAAAGCTTATTGGGCAATTAAATCATTTAATATTAATTTAGATGATGCATCTAAATTAAGAAAATTGCAATTAAATGAACTAGAAGAATTAAAAATTGATGCATATGAAAATTCAAATATTTATAAAGATAAAACTAAAGCCTTTCATGATAAAAATATTATGAGAAAGTCATTTGAAATTGGACAAAAAGTTTTACTTTATAATTCTCGTTTGCATTTATTTCCAGGAAAACTAAGATCGAGATGGTCAGGACCATTTATAGTTAAATTTGTTTATCCTCATGGTGCTGTTGATATTGAAAATCCTAAAAATAAGGACGTGTTTAAAGTTAATGGGCAAAGACTTAAGCCTTTTATAGAAAATGAAATTCTTAATGATGATTTTATGGCTTTATATGATCCACAATAGTTGTTTGATATTTTCATTTAGTTTTTGCAGATTCTAGTTCATTTCCCGGTTAAGTGGCGGATAACGGTACTCCGTGACTATCTAAGTCGGTTTTTTCAGTTTTCCCAAAATAATTGAAATATATAATAA